>NW_026109877.1:0-6000 GCF_013377495.2 Cygnus atratus
CCTCTAGTTTTTGCAAGACACCCTTGATGCGCTTTTCAACATAATGATGGAAATGTCAGAAAATGAAACCTATGACTTCCTTGTGTTTGATGCACTGGTGAGTGACTTTTTTTTGGTGAATTTTGTGTGTTTGTTTTCTGGCCACATTTTCAGTCTATTCATGATTCCTCCCTTGGGTGGATGATTGGTATTTCACTCCAAAGAGCTTAAAAGAGAAGTGACTTGTTTGGAGTCACAGTGGTGGGATAGAGCCTACGCACCATAAATCCTAACCCAGTACTTAATGCATTAAGGATGAATTCTGTTACGAAACTTTATAGAAGGATAATAATAAACGAGTAAAAGACTTCACAGGAAACTTTCAGGATATTTGGAGAGGCTGTTTCATATGAGTGTGAAAGGCAGGGGCTTTGGTGTGCAGTAACAAACTTGTGTACTTGGCGCCGATCAACAAGTTGACAGTTCAGGAAGAAAAGTGAAGCCAGATGTATCCAGCTGACATTGGTTGGGGCTAGTGACCAAAGGGGGACAGAATGTCCTAGCTCTAACGTGTCATTGTAGTAGCAGGACTGAGAAGTTCCAGCCTGAAAAGAATCATTTATTAGCTTTGAAAAACAGCCTTCAGCAGCTCTGTGCCTATTTAATCCTGTGCTATGACTGTCATATAATGACTGCTTCATGGAGTACCTGCCCTTAGCCCTAAGATTTCCTATCTAAATGCTGATGTGAGCTGCCTTCCCTCTGAGAAATGATGTGGTCACACACACACGTACCAGTATTAGTCAGAAAGTGAACAATGTGATGTGTAGTATTAATGTTATTAGAAAAACAAAGAAAAACTATGATCAAACAAAATAAATTACTTGATTAGAGACTAAGTTGTGATGCAGTTAGTTAAAGGTTGTGCAGCTCTGTACATTTGTCTCCTTTTGAATTTTCACAGGTATTTATTATTTCTTTAATCGGAGACATCAAGTTCCAGCATTTCAACCCTGTACTTGAAACTTACATTTACAAGCACTTCAGTGCAACCCTGGCATACATGTAAGTATTGGTAACCACAAACCCACAGGCTGTCACTCAGGCAGCGTCTCGGATACTTTCAGTAAATGACACTAATGTGATCAAAGCAGCATAGACCAGATGACTCGGTTTGTCCCTGTCCTGGTTTCAGGTAGGACAGAGTTAATTTTCCTCCTAGTAGCTGGCAGGGTGCTATGTTTTGGATTAGGATGAGAAGAGCGCTGATAACATGCCGATGTTTTAATTGTTGTAGAGCAATGCTTACACCAAGCCAAGGACTTTTCAGCTTCTCGCTCTGTCCTGCTAGCGAGCAGGCTGGGGGTGCAGCAGGAGCTGGGAGGGGACAGACCCAGGACAGCTGACCCAAACTGGCCAAAGGGGTATTCCATACCATCTGACGTCATGCTGAACAATATATAGGGGTGGCTAGCCGGGGTGGGGGGGCCGGCTGCTCGGGGATAGGCTGGGCATCGGTCAACGGGTGGTGAGCAATTGCATTGTGCATCACTTTGTACACATTATTACTATTATTATTATTATTATTATTATTATTATTGTTATTGTTATTATTTTCCCTGTCTTAATAAACTGTCCTTATCTCAACTCACAGGCTTCACTTTCCCGTTTCTCTCCCCCATCCCGGAGAGGGAGGGGGGAGGGTGAGCGAACGGCTGTGTGGTGTTTGGCTGCCAGCCGGGCTAAACCACAACAGCCAATTTGGCGCCCAACGTGGGGCACGAAGGGTTGAGATATCGACAGATTTGACCCAAGTGTGTTAAACTAAAATTGGTATAAGTATTCGACCTGCTTAATAGTTGCTAGTCACAATGTTGATTGCTTTCATCTCAAGTCTGCTGTACCTGTTTCCCAGATTGAGTTTTATAGCAAGTTACTTTCTGTATGTGCTCCCTGTCATGCTGTTTATCCTTTCCGGGCCCTGGTTCAAGATTGTTATGGTACTGTGTGGTGTAACGATGGCTTATGAAATGATGAGATATCTGGTCATGACTCTAACCTGGTATTTGTACTCAGCACTGTCGTCGACTCTATACTTCGGAAACCATATCTCAGAAACTATTAGCAATTACACCTATTGCCTTTTTTCATCAGGGAGTCAATCTCTGGAGGGGACAGGGGAAGATATTTTCTCCTACCTGTTCACTCTCCCTTCCTCCTTCACCACCCTCTTATCCCCCGAGCTAGTTATGGTAGCTCTCCAAGATGTTGAATATCCTTGGGATACTCAGACCAGCATGTTCTTGTTGTTATGTCTCCTGAATGCGCTTCAGGTTTTGTTTAAGGTTAAACAACTACTTAGGAATCTCATCCGGAGATCTGTCTTGAGGCGGGATATTTGCGAGTGGCAGGGAGTGTGGGAGGATATGGGCAGGTTTCTAGGGCAGTGGGCACCTCCAGTGTTTTGGACGTTCACCCCTGAACAACTGCAAAATCCTAAAAAACTGGTAGAATGCTTGAAAAAAAGGTGTCATGACTCCGGCAGTTCCGAAGTGACACAAATCACTGTGGCGTGCTGGGGTCTGGCTTGTGCCTATCGAGCTGCAATTGATGCTACTATCAACCTAGTGACAGCTCCCGCAGCCGTTCCAGCTCCAGCTCCCGCAGCCGTCCCGGTTCCAGCTCCCACAGCCGTTCCAGCTCCCGCAGCCGTTCCAGCTCCAGCTCCCACAGCCGTTCCAGCTCCCGCAGCCGTTCCAGCTCCAGCTCCCGCAGCCGTCCCGGTTTCGGCTCCTGCAGCCGTTCCAGCTCCCACAGCCGTTCCAGCTCCCGCAGCCGTTCCAGCTCCAGCTCCCGCAGCCGTTCCAGCTCCAGCTCCCGCAGCCGTTCCAGCTCCAGCTCCTGCAGCTGTTCCAGCTCCCGTAGCCGTTCCAGCTCCCGTAGCCGTTCCAGCTCCCGTAGCCGTTCCAGCTCCAGCTCCCGCAGCCGTCCCGGCACCCACAGCCGTTCCAGCTCCCGCAGCCGTTCCCACTCCTGTGGCTGGGTCAGAGAAACGAACTGTAGCAGTGCAAGTTGCCCCTGCAGAGGGTACTCCAACCCCTGTGGCAGACCCTGTGGCTGGGTCGGAGAAACGAACTGTAGCAGTGCAAGTTGCCCCTGCAGAGGGTATTCCAACCCCTGTGGCAGACCCTGTGGCTGGGTCGGAGAGGCGAGCTGTAGCAGTGCAAGTTGCCCCTGTAGAAAAGGTGAAAAAATGGTATAGAGACTCAGGTCGTTTAGAACGCAGAAAGTCTTCTGCTAAGTCTGGGCGTGGAGAAGACGAGGCTGGGCCATCAAGTGTGCAGGAGGATGACGATGAGGATGAGGATGTTGACAAATCAACAGTAACTACCCGAACCCTATACCAGCGTGAGCTACGAGATGTGCGAAAAGATTTTGGTCGCTGTATAGGTGAACAGCTTGTCACCTGGCTGCTCCGGTGCTGGGACACTGGAGCCAATGGTGTGGAATTAGAGGGCAGGGAAGCCAAGCGGTTGGGATCCCTTGCTAGAGATGCAAGCATTGACAAAGCAATTGGAGATGGAGCACGATCTCACAGCCTCTGGAGGCGTCTCCTGTTAGCTGTGAAGGGAAGGTATCCCTACAAGGAAGAACTTGTATGTCTACCAGTCAAGTGGACCACCATGGAGAAGGGAATCCAGTACCTGAGGGAATTAGCCGTACGGGAAGTAATTTATAAGGACCTAGACGACGCACAAACATCCACAGATCCAGATGACGTCCAGTGTACTCGACCCATATGGCGGAAGTTTGTACATAATGCACCATCAACATGGGCCAGCACATTGGCAATAATATCCTGGAAAGACGGTGAAGATCCCACAGTGGGTGACATGGCTAAACAACTCCGGCAGTACGAAGGAAATCTCTCCTCTTCCCTACAGGCCTGCGTCTCGGCTGTGGAGAAACTCTCTGAAGAGTTCCACCAACTTAAAGAGAATTTATCTTCCCCCCCACCTGAACAAACCAGTGGCCACCAACTAAAAGAGAATACTTTGGAGAAACTTTTTGAAGAGGTCCACCAACTTAAAGAGAATTTATATTCCCCCCGACCTGAACGAACCAGTGGCCACCAACTAAAAGAGAATACTTTGGAGAAACTTTTTGAAGAGGTCCACCAACTTAAAGAGAGTGTATTTTCTTCCCCACCTGTACGAACCAGCGTCTCGGCTATTAGGGGTAAACGCGCATCCGTGCAAAGAAGACAATATGGTGGGTACACACCCCGCGCCACCCTGTGGTTCTACCTACGTGACCATGGAGAGGACATGAGAAAATGGGATGGAAAATCTACTGAGACCCTAGAGGCACGGGTACGTGAGTTACAAAAGAAAACAATCGGGAGAAAGGGGTTCTCTGAAAAGTTTGCTGCTCCAACTTCTAGCAGGCAGTCTTTTAAACACAGAAACGAAGATTCTGACCAGGACTAGAGGGGCCCTGCCTCCAGCCAGGGGGAGGAAAGGGACAACCGAGTTTATTGGACTGTGTGGATTCGATGGCCTGGCACGTCTGACGCACAGAAGTATAAGGCTTTAGTAGACACCGGTGCACAATGTACTCTAATGCCATCAAGCTGTAAAGGGCCAGAGCCCATCTGTATTTATGGCGTGACAGGGGGATCCCAGCAGTTAACTGTATTGGAAGCTGAAGTGAGTCTAACTGGAAATGAGTGGCAAAAGCACCGTATTGTGACTGGCCCGGATGCTCCATGCATCCTTGGCATAGACTATCTTAGAAGAGGATATTTCAAGGACCCAAAAGGGTTCCGCTGGGCTTTTGGCATAGCTGCCTTAGAGACAGAGGACATTAAACAGTTGTCTACCTTGCCCGGTCTCTCAGAGGACCCTTCTGTTGTGGGGCTGCTGAGGGTTGAAGAACAGCAAGTGCCAATCGCTACCACAACTGTGCACCGGCGGCAATATCGCACCAACCGAGACTCCCTGATTCCCATCCACGAGCTAATTCGTCAACTGGAGAGCCAAGGAGTGATCAGCAAGACCCATTCACCTTTTAATAGTCCCATATGGCCAGTGCGAAAGTCTAATGGTGAGTGGAGACTAACAGTGGACTATCGTGGCCTGAACGAAGTCACGCCACCACTGAGTGCTGCAGTGCCGGACATGCTAGAACTCCAGTACGAACTGGAATCAAAGGCAGCCAAGTGGTATGCCACAATTGATATTGCTAATGCATTTTTCTCCATCCCTCTAGCAGCAGAGTGCAGGCCACAGTTTGCTTTCACTTGGAGGGGAGTCCAATATACGTGGAATCGGCTGCCCCAGGGGTGGAAACATAGCCCTACCATTTGCCATGGACTGATCCAGTCTGCGCTGGAGCAGGGGGAGGCTCCTGAACACCTGCAGTACATCGATGACATCATTGTGTGGGGTGACACGGCAGAGGAAGTTTTCGAGAAAGGGAAGAAAATAGTCCAAATCCTTCTGAAGGCCGGTTTTGCCATAAAACAAAATAAAGTCAAAGGACCTGCACGAGAGATCCAGTTTTTAGGAATAAAATGGCAAGATGGACGTCGTCAAATCCCAATGGATGTGATCAACAAAATAACAGCTATGTCTCCACCAACTAGCAAAAAGGAAACACAAACTTTCCTAGGTGTCGTGGGGTTTTGGAGAATGCATATTCCAAATTACAGTCTGATTGTAAACCCGCTCTACCAAGTAACTCGTAAGAAGAATGCTTTTGAATGGGGCCCTGAGCAACGACAAGCCTTTGAACAAATTAAGCAGGAAATAGTTCATGCAGTAGCCCTTGGGCCAGTCCGAACAGGACCAGACGTAAAGAATGTGCTCTACACCGCAGCCGGGGAGAATGGTCCCACCTGGAGCCTCTGGCAGAAAGAACCTGGGGAAACTCGAGGTCGACCCCTGGGGTTTTGGAGTCGGGGATACAGAGGATCTGAGGCCCGCTATACTCCAACCGAAAAGGAGATATTGGCAGCAT
>NW_026109878.1:0-6000 GCF_013377495.2 Cygnus atratus
GAAATGTCACATTCTGGGCCAGAGACATAAAAACTCCTCCTTGGAGAAGGAATCCACACAGCCAAAACCACGAAGCACAGCTCACCTAGATGAGATGGGCACCTCTGCCGTGCTCCCACCTCAAACTGGCATTCGGCTCTTGGAACCCCCACCCCTGCCCCTGGAACCCATTGAGCCTAGGTGTCAGGTCCTCAGCAGCTGATTCTGCCCCACTGATGTTCTCCTATTGTGCCACTTGCTAGAGGAGAGACAGCCGGTGGTTCCAGTGTCTGTTAGTGACTGGCCCTACCTCTCACAGCATCTCTGTCTCCCAGGGAGCTGGTCCTGCTCACAGGTCTCAGAGGGCAAGGGGAACCTCATACGCAATTCTTCTCAAACCCCCTCACTGGGCTTCCTCTGCAAGATGAAGAGGAGGGCGATGAGAGACAGGATTTCTTTTCCCACTGTGGCCCTGTTCTGCTTTTGTGTGTGAACAGTGAAGGTCCAGGATGGCTTTGGTTGAGTTCACAGTCACTGACTTCTACAGGGACAATTACTTTGATGATGTGTATTTTGATCCTGGAGTCAGCTTAAAGGTAGACCGTGGGAAACACTTGCTTACACTTCAGGCTGCAAAGGGCTTTCTCTGTTGCTCTTTGTGGCCTAAGAGTCTAAGAGATCCTCACCTGTGGAGGCAAGATCCTCATGGCCATCCTAAGATGAGTGGGGCAGTCCAGAGCCCTGAGCCTCTCCTGGTACTTGCACTCTGAAGGTCCAGCCAGAGCACATCTGTCAAAAGAGGTGCACCAGTCGCTGCCCTCAGGCTGTGCAATCAGGCGTGTGTGTTGGAGTTGGCAGGTCTATTGGTGCTTTGTGTTGGCCTTTTGACAGTCACACACTTCAGAGCACCTACATGGAGGCTTTCTCAGCAGAGGGCCCAATGCAAACGAGGCCCTGCACAGTGACCGGTGGCTGCTACTGTCAGCTCAGGGTCCACTGTATCAGCATTAATGATCCACAAATTTCTAGGCCTTTTTTGGCCCATTCCACCTGCCTTTGTCCTGTTCCAGTGAACACAGAATATAGATAGACACTAGATAAGTTGACCTATCTAGTTAGATTTCACCCCATTTGGCTGGGTTTGGCAATAACAGGTGGGTCAGCAAGTTTCACCAGCTTTAAATGCATGCCATTTTAAGCGAGTCCTAGCTGCCGTTTTATAGCAGGGAAGGCACCCAGTGGAAGGTCCACCTCTGAGGCTCCATGCTGCCACCCGCTGGCAATTCGTGCCCTCAGCACAAATTCTGCTCTGAGCACAAATAGATGAGGTCAGGCGTTACCTGAGTTCCCTGTGACTGACGGGAGGCTGCTGGAGTCCAGTGCTGAGAGGAAAGCTGATGGGGCCTGTGTCCTCCGTGCAACAGGCCAGGTGGCAATGGGACAGGCATAGCCACCCTCCCAACTGATGTCTCTGAGCCTTGACTTCCTCTAACTGATTTCCTGTGGCAACTGTACAGTACCGGGATGCCTGCTTTCCTGAGCTCTCCAAAGAGCTAGTGAAGGCAGGCTGCAGGCAGAGTTGGGCCTCCATAACCAGCATGTTATATCCACTGACTTGGCCAGAGGTTCTTCTGCAGTCCCCATACTGCAATGGGATTCCTTGAAGGATCTCCGTTGTGCAGCCCTGCTACTTTACCTCAGTGAGTGCTGCAAAAGCACAGTCTGAGCAAGGGGAAGCGGCTTTCTGGAAGCTTCTGAAGCTTGGAGTAAGCCCTGCCTCTGGCTTTACCACAGAGGGAGGCAGTTGTAAAATTGTGCACTTTCAGGGCTACATACCGTCTTTTAATTTGTTGATGTCCAAGAGAAGGGATGCCCCCACCCACCCCAAACAGACCACTGCAGTACTTGTGCAGCTGCCATGTTCCCGATGGGACAGCATGTCCCAGGAGAGCAGAGTGAGCACCCAGGCACTGGTTTCACTCACTGTCATTCCGCTGGCTTCAGAGGGGCCACTCTTGATTTATACTCTTACAAGTGAGAGCACACGCAGTTTCTGATTTTTCACATTTCAGCTGACAAAGGAGCTGTGCCGGAGCAGGCCTTTCTGGGATAAGAATAGCATCTGCCATCTTAGGACACAGCACAGTTGTCCAGCTCCTACACGGCAACGCATTGCAGTGGGATATAGAAGGCAAGCTACCCGCTGAGGAATGTCTTCAAGCGCTATTAGTGGAAGCGTATCATCTACACAAGCAGGCATGGCTCCGCGCAGGAGTCTTGCAAGAGGTGGCTATTTTTAGCTTTTGACACTGCTGATGAGGGGAGACAAATGACAAAGTGATCCTCCTGGCACAGGCAACCTCCAGAGCTCTCTGAGCAAGCCCCTTCTGGGAATGACTCTTGTCAAGGCTGCAGGGCCTGAGAGTGCAGGAGATGGGGGCCAGGAGGGAGCTGTGAATTTGCTGGGGACTGAGCCTCGGTCCCATCAGCACTGCCCAGCTGCCCTTATGGCAAGCTCTCCCTGAGGGCGTGCACCTGTCCCTGAACTTAGGACATTCTGCTGCCTGCTTTATTTTCAACCACATCCCTGAGCGCTAGGGAGAGAATAGGGGGCATGGAACTTTGTGTAAGTGAAGGTTACAGTAGCTCAGAAGAGAACAGAGACAGTTATACTCATGATCTGAGAGTTGCTTCATCTCCAGTGAATCGCCCACCCTTTCGTATCAGTACCTCTTGTAACATTTTCTTTTTACAAGTCATCAGAGAAACTATTTCCAGATGCCACACTTACCAGTGTGTCCAGGAGTCATCAGCCGGCTCACTCTTCTTCATGGCTGCTGCCTTCTCTCTTCCCTATGGCTGGCTTTTGCTGGCTACTTTGCTTTGTTCTGATGTCATGACACATCCTTGAGCTCCCACGGTGGAGCCAATGCAAGGCAAAGGAGAGTGCAGGGTCTGAAAAGTGGGATTTCAAAGAGTCTCGGAATTTTATGCTTGTACAGAGTAGCCCTGCCGTTACAACTAACAGAGACGCTCATGCAATGTTGTGTGTCATCTAGACTCTACCCATCCCTACCTGAAGCTTTGGAGAAGCCTGCAGGTGTGTGTGGACAGGGATTCTAGAGCCACCCAAGAGGAGCACTGAGCTCATAGATGCGTTTGGACAGTCCAGGCTCACCACAGAGACCCCATCCATGATGGCAGAGCCAGGCACTCTGTCAGGCAAAGAGCAAGACTGCAGAGGATAAGGAGGCATGAAAAAGATTGGAGTCTGCTAGGAAGCCATGGGGAAAAGTTATGCAGTGTCCTGAGAAAGGAAAACTAGTCTGGCATCTCTGCAAAGTGTTGGGTAGCTTTCTTAAGGTCCTTGTGATTGAAAACCTAAAGAACCATCTCCCCTTGCTCTCTCAGACAGTAGTGACAGCAGTGACAGAGGTTCTGCTCACCAGTCCTCCCTAGTGACACTGGAAGCGAGCTGGACTTCCTTGCAAGAGGTGGTGTGTTGGTGAGGCTGCACCTGGGAGCCAGGTAGGGTAGATATTCGTCCATTCATTGGATAGTGCTGTCACAGACATACAGCCACAGAGCTGTTGGTTGAAACTTCCCAGTGGTGTGAGTGCCTGCTTGGAGGCAGAGCCCCCTCTATGGACTTCTAAAGCTTGGACCAAGAGACCAGTCTCAGTCCTTATCACTTCCCATCACCCTTAAGGAGCTCCAGTGGCAAGCTCTCCATTGTAAACATTGTAAGCCAATCAGGGCTGAAAGCATTCAGGGGCTACCTGCTTGGGCACAATCGTTTTCTGCACATCCCTTCGTTTTCTTTCATCCCTTCAGCCCACAGCACCAGCCTCACTCCCATCCTTTCTCCCCTTCTAGGCTTAGTGATGCATGGAGGATCCACCTCTGCTTTTGAGCAGCAGCCCTTGTACAGTAGACAGAGGTGAAAACACATGGACCCTCGTGAGCCATCAACACATACACTGTCCTCTGCTCCTGCATCGGCTTCTTGCTTCCCTTTAGTGCCAGCTGCACCTCACTCCTCAGTTGCTGCTGCTGTCTTTCTCATCCACTCTGCATCAGTCCACACCAAGGGCTCCTGCGGTCGGGAGTCAGTCAAAGTAATGGGCTGTGAACACTTCAGACAGGGGCAGTGCGGCAACAGTGGGTGCAATTGTGCAAATTTCTACTCCTTAAAGGATCACCAAATTAACTTAGTAGTCCACAGTTACCACTAACCTGTCTTTGATTCACAGTACGCACAGCCCTGCAGAGCTTTCTGACAGAATCCTCCAGGGTTGTGTGGTCTTCCTGAAAAGAAGGGACAGAATTTGCTTGGAAGCACAGAGCTGTCAGTTATGTGAAAGCATTGGTTTAGGCAGACATCTGTGTGCATGCCTTTAACGTACCATCACACTCTCCATGTGCCTTTTTACCCAAGGCCTAACGTTTCAGAATGCTCCAGCTGAGACGGCTGATAGAGCACATGAGACTGTACGTGCGGCTGTACATGCCCAGCGTTCCTCTTCTGTTCAGATCAGGGTCTGAATGGAAGAAAAATTATTTGCCAATTTCCCCCTTCCCTTCTGACTCCCATCGACCAAAATATTGCCAGCTTAGCATGTATTTAGGCTGAAGGGGAGCTTCATGTATCTGAGGAAGTAATGGAGGAATACAGCCATCAGCTTTCTTCCTTTCCCTTGCCTGTGGACTTGCCATGCACGGCCTGACCTTTGAGGTGACATGCTGAGGAGGAGCATTCTTGCCACACAGTGTAAGGGAAATCGGCCCTGAGGAGGCTTCCTTCCACTCGGTTGGCCCCAGGCAGGGCTCAGCATTTTGCCACACTGCAGAGAAACTATGAGCAGGTGGTGACAGCAGCTGAGCGAATCTAGAGTAAGAGAAATTGCACAATTTAGAGGCACCGTGGAAGAGTCATAACAGTGTGATAATTTCAGTGTCTGCTGAAAATTGTCTCCGCTGAGGAAATGTCTGTCCAATCATAGTGTGATGCACTGTGACATCTGATAGCTTACTCAGAGTCTGGTGGTTAGGATTTGTGATTGCCAAGATCAGAAACAAAAGCAGGCAAAGCAAAGAGGAAAGGGATTGCTCCCTCTTGCAACTCATGTGGGGTGTAAGCTGTGCTGAAAGGACAGTAGGAGAAGCATCAAGAATATGTGAGGGCGAGAGCAGTGCTAGAAGCTTGAAAGCGTCCGTAGGTGATTCACCAAAATCCTAAGCTTATTCAGGAATAAAAAACAAAGAAGCCACTGTTCATAGTGTGTGCGCAAATTAATCTACGGTCTTTATTCTCTACACATTGACATGGTTACAAATACATTACAGAAGAAAGCAACAGAGGGTTCACATTTTGTGCATCCCTCAGGCCATTTTGTTTCCTCGTGACAACTTCATTCTTCCTCTTCTATCCTCCTATGAAACTCCCGGCTCTTTGCTCGTAGTTTGTTGACCTGCGACTCTGCAATGTCGGCCCGCTCCTCAGCTTCCTCCAGCTCATGCTGGATCTTGCGGAATTTGGAGAGGTTGACATTGGACAGCTCCTCCTGTGTGGGGAGAGGGAGTTGGTGGTGAGGAGCACAGGCTAGGGGTTGCACTGATTTGGCTGTTCCTTTCCTTCCACATAATTACCAAACTTATCTGGATTGCAGTGTTCCGGGTGTCTTTCATAAAAATGCTTATTTAAATTATTTGAAATTTTTTGTGAAAATTTTTTAATACATTGTACATGTAGTATTATTAGTAAGAATTCCTTCTTAGAAATAACATCTGTTCTATGCCCCCAGAAATACTGCATACATTTGCCCTTTTATTTCCTTCCTTTGATCTCATTCTTTTAGTACTTAAACACTAGACAAATATATAAACATGTCAGACAATATTTGGAGTCCTTCATTATTGACCTGTAGACTTCCCAGGTTTCCCATATGCTTTTCCTCAATTAATCCTCTTACCATCACTCAGAGTAATACTTACAGCCTCCTCAGATTGTCTCTTGTAGGA
>NW_026109879.1:2500-5468 GCF_013377495.2 Cygnus atratus
TAAAAGACAGAACGACAGAATCACAGAATGGTTAATGTTGGAAGGAACCTCTGTAGGCCATTCAGTCCAACCCCACTGCTCAAGCAGGGACACCCAGAGCAGGGTGCCCAGGACCATGCCCAGGCAGCTTTTGAACACATCCAAGGAGGGAGATTGTACAACCTCTCTGGGAAACCTGTGCCACTGCTCCATCCCCTACACAGTAAAGTGATTCCTGATGTTCAGACAGATCCTTCTGTGTTCCAGTTCATGCCCATTGCCTCTTGTCCTGGCACTGGACACAAAATAGACTCTTCTCAAATCAGAGGTAAAGAGGAAGCATAGAATAAAGTAACCACTGCAGAGGGTCTAGTTTAGGAACTCAGCCTTACTGCTGGTGAAGCAGTCATCTTTTTGAGAAGAGGTCTAGAAAATTCAAATTTCACATTTTACTCCTACTCTTTTGCAAAAATCTATGGCTTTCTAGAACAGCAAATTAAAAACACAATTGAATAAAGAAGGTGGTGATGATTTCTCTCATTAGACTTTTTGTTTCATTCAAGAAAAGTGACAGTACCCAGAAAGCACGTTACTAAACATCTGCAATGAATGGATGGCTATCTAGATGTGAAAGGTGAAGTAAAGAAATCCATTGTCAAACAGAGCATAAAAAGAGTCAGTTGAATGCAGGCTGGAGAATAAAGAACCTAAAATTATATCAGAGGTGAAACTTCATGGCACTTCTTCTATAACATCCTATAACAATGGACAAATAAATGTAATACAGAAGTACCATTTCCAAAGGTGCTCTGCCTGCTATTTGTTTCAATAGCACGGTAACTACTGTAAAGGACCTTTCCCCTTCCCTCAGTATTGACCTACAGATGTCCCTTGTCAACATCCATGTACTTGTATAAGATGTTTTTAACACCAACCCACTAATATTCAGGAAACTGGTAAAAACATATAATTCTTTGCAGCAGACTTCTCACACTAAAGTGCTACTCTTGTAAGTGCTACTCTAGGCATGCCTAGAAGCCCTAGGCTTGAATAAGCACCAGAGCAACTTCAACATCAATGAGAAGAGAGAACAGAGATTTCAAAGTTACATTTTCTTCTTTTTTAAACATGTCCTCACACATCCTTTCAAAAATGTACACGTATCACATGTGCATTTGTGCACCTTAGACATGCAGCTGTAACACAAATGTACTGTTCTGCCTTCTATCTGTGTATGTTTCACAAGTTTCTGATGACATGCGCTGAACCTATAGTGATGTGACCAGAAGAATCATGGCTCTGCAAGTTTGCCAATAAAGGAGAAATGTGAATACATCTTATGAACATGTACCTTAGGAATTTAACCTAAGTGTTACAACTTTCAAAATCTAAATTTAGCAATCCAAAAGAGTTATTTCGATAATCAGCAGTGTGCTACACTTATGCTGTAAATTTGTATACTGATACTGAATCAACAGTACACTCTCTGGTATTTTGGAATTTAATGTTTTAAAATGTTTCTTCTTTACATCTTTGTGGATCAAATTGCCTTTAATAATCCATAAACATACTTCACATTTTTACTAAACAACATAACACTGTTGTTTAAAGGACTGTACTCTCTGATGAGATATGAACACTTTGACAATATCATTTGTGCCACAGTGCTGCCACACAGAAGATGAATTTGGGAAGCTTTATTATCTTAGACAATCAACTTTGCAATTAGATGTTATCTCAAGAGAAATTTGGAATGCAAGGAATAGAATAAATCCAATAGAGTCATAACCAGACAATGGCTCAAGAGATTGTTCTCTCTTGCTAATGGGGCAGCATTGGTATGACTGAGGCTTCCCAGAAGAAAAATCTCTGTTAGTATTTTAAGACCACATCTACTCACAGAAATAGCACTTATTTGGCATTGTGTAAGTAAATCAAATTACAAAACATGCTGATCAGTCTTTTCTTTTGTTTGATTTTCCATAAGAGTTGAGTTCAAATTGCCTTTGAAAATCTTCCACTGTGTCAGGAAACCTACATCCATTGCAAGGTTTAAGTAATGCAAAGCAGGCCCATAGCTTTACTATCTTAGGATGTGATCCTGTCATATTTCGTAAGGTGAGCAATACCAGGCATTGAAGAGGAGACCTCCAAGCAAAACCAGATGTTGCAGGAGGTGGTGCTGGTGACTGTAAATTGACATGCTTCCCTCTGAGCCAGTGCTGAGCTGAAGATTCAGCAGACCAAGGTGGTGCTAGGGGTACTGTTGAGTATCCTGTGTTTTAAATTCAAAATCAATCAAAATCATCCTTCATTCATGCTAATGGTATATCTTTAAAAATCTGGGGGCAGTCAGAAGGAACTAGCTATAAATAGAAACAGAGAAGGAAATATGTTCTTTTCCAGATTAGGGTACTGATTCTTGTCTGTCTGACAGGACTCCATACCTAATGTGCAAGTCTGAAGGCAAATATGCCCGAACAGGGATTTTACACAAAAAGTGAGTTTCCTTAAATGTAATGATGTGTTGGTATGAATATTCTGTAGCAGGATCACTATGTTTCTATTCAAGCTATTTTTAGATGTGTTTTTTTGTTTTGTTTTGTTTTGTTTTTTAGAATCGATCCTATATGTGTTTGTTTTATTTATACTGTTTGTCTAGTACATTTGCCTCTTCTTGTGGTAATAATTATTTTATTTTATTTTATTTTTGAAGTGAATGAAGTCTGTCTTGTTAGGAGTAAAATACTTTAAAAAATGTACATTCTGAAAAGGTTTGTGACCAGTCAACTTTCTACACAATAGTTTCACAGAGTCAGTTGTAACAGCCTTTGGAGAATGAACATTGTGGACAATAGCTTGAAAGCATACCCAAGTCTAGTGGTGTGCAAGAAAGTTCATCACTACAAAATGCTCATGACCTCCTGAGTCAACAACTAGACCCCCTCAATCTTTCTGTACTAATTGAAGTAAGAAACTGATCCTCATT
>NW_026109880.1:0-5304 GCF_013377495.2 Cygnus atratus
TTTTTCCATGAGCTTTTCCATATATTGCAAAATGTCTGGAAGTTCTTATTCTGTGTTTATCTCACACCTCCTGAAGAAACAACACTCAGAATTTGAGAAATGATCTCAGGATGCAAGAATCCATCAGAAGTTTTCAGAGTTCTACTGAAACATGCTTACATTGACAAAAGCAGAAAATGTTAATTTTCATCCCACTTGTAAACTCAGGAATGATCTGTGAAGGGATTTCTGCGGCCTATGCAAATGCACACTTGAGTGTGTGTGCAGACCCAAACAGTAGTTTATTGGATTGATTTTCAGTATTTTTGATATAATAACAACTAGAAAACAGCTTTTTGACTTCAGGTGTTGAAAGGAGATTACTTCTTTTATTTTCTGATATATATCTTATTCCTAATAGCTTCTTACCTGAAATTTACCAAGCATACATCTATCTTCTACCCTCACTTCATGACTCTTTCACATCCTTCAGCCAAAGGCAGAAGTGTTTTTGGCTTACAACCATTTTCTTTTTAGTGGTAGAAAAAAGTCTTTTGGTGAATGATGTGAGAAAAACAACTGTGCCTTTTGCAAAAATTCTGTTTGCTTACAATACCATTTAAGGAATTCAGCTACATCTTTTCAAGGATATTCTACCTTTCTGCTTGCTTATGTTTTTCAAGCTGCTTGCTGTATGAAGGACCATGTGTTTGCAATGATAGTAGTCTGCTCTTTTTTTTGCAAGAAAACAGAAAATGAATGTCAGGGATGACTTAGCCTTTTGTAACTTATGTAGGGAACAAATGTATGTGTGTATATTAGCATAATATAAAAGTTATTTCATATATACTTACCAAGTATTTTCAATACCAACACAAAGTAATAAGAGTGCTCTAATTGGCTGAAAATCATTAACAGTTCTTCCTGGTTGGTAGGAAGTTGTATTCTTGATTTATCTGTTCTCATGTGAAGCTCATTTTTAAGGATATAAATAATGCACTTTAGCTCTGTAGCCTGGAGTTACATTTCTAACTATAGAGCCCTCAGAAGTAAAGCAAACAAGTTTGGATTTCCGTGGGAGGCTGCATAAAGTCTTATCCTCTTCTCAGAACTTCTCATATGGATACACAAAGATGAAAGCTTATTCTGAAGATTGCTGGTAGAATGCCTTCAGATACATAACAAACTATGTAGTTTTAGTAACAAATTAGGGCCAGATTTTCCAGGGAATATTTGCAGACTGTGCTTACAAAAACTTTGTGGATTATACTTCCTTTTTAATGCTTTTTCTTTTTCCAATCCATATTCACACCTCTTCAACCCATCATTTTGTAGTGGCTAAAAATATTTAGAAAAAAAAAGGGGGAGGGAATAAGAAAAAATGTTGATAATTTTTAACTGTTGCCAGAAATGAGAACATTTTGTTCAAACTGAAAAAAGTTTTTTTTTTTTTTACTAGAAAAAGAAATGTAATTCTCTCATATAAAAAACAAAAACAAAAACATTTTTACGCTGTTCCCCTTCATATACTTGAAGGTATATCCTATCTGGTGTATATCCCACAATGACTTCTATATTCTCCAAAATCACCTTGAAATTTTGAATGAAAATTCCCACTCTAACTGCACAATTTTAAAATTTGGAGATTCTATTAGTAGTCTTTGAACAAAATTTTCTCCCTTCATAAATTTAATACTACTTCTCTGCCACATAGATCTGTGTTTTGTTGTATAATACCCGTCTTACTGACATTTTGTATTTTTGTTCTAGGAATTAAAAAAATAATAATATTGGATCCAAGTTAAAAACATGTTTTCAGGCCATTTGTTTAAGATCCATTAAAAAAAAAAAAACAAAACAGCACAACCATAAAGCAAGTGAATACTTCTCTTTTTAGCAGAAAAACTGTATGACCCAAATGCATCACTACCTGTGGTATCTCCAGTTTTCCTGGTTTGTTTTGTGTATGAACAATTAAAATAGACCACTGCTGCAGGAACAATACTTTTGCTCAGTAAATTTAGTTCCACCTCTAATACACATTACTCTTTTGATTGACAGTGTCTTAATACCCATTCACTCAAGCTATCTCTGCACAGTATGTCTCCTTTGCAGTAAAAGGTGAAGGACTGTCATTCTGTTGTGCTCCTCAATTGTAGGTTTGCCAGTATGGTAGAGAGTGTATATAATTACAATTGCAACCAACCCAGGAAACCAAGCCTTTCTACTTCCATTAAAGAGCCATTGGTTGCAGTCTGGGAAATTAGGAGCTCTGAATTACCACTTAAATTTGGATTTTTCTTCTGTTGGTGTCCTTGTATAGATGGAGAAGCCCTTCAGGCTCCAGTCATTAAAAAGCCTGTCAGCAGTCTGTTCTTAGTTTATTCTCATTGCTTTCATTTTCTCAGTGTATCAGGTACCTTGAACAAATGGCTGACTTCCCCGACAACGGACAAGTAAATACTTAGACAAATTTCCTTCAACAGCTGTGCTACAGGCTTCAAAACAAACTGGAGCTCTGTGCCATGCATTTCTTGGTGCTCTCAATATGACCAGGAAAACTCTGTGCTCTACACTACAAATAATATTCCACTGAATAATATTTTTACACTGAGAAGCTTTGGTGATTTATTTATTTATTATTTTTTTAACTAGCCTTATGAAAGCTTGTGTTAGGTTGATCCTGCTTTGGGGAGTAAATATTGGAATTTGAGTGGGGTATGAAAATCCAAAGGTTAACCAACAGTGTGTTTTGTGTTTGGATTCTAACACAAAGTATGGAAAGGGAGATTACCCTTACTCAGAAGTTGTGGTAATATGTGCTGAGTTAAAAACAAACAAACAAACAAACAAAACCTAATTTCTTTCATTAAATTAAAAAAAAATAAAAAAAAAATGGTTTGGGAAGCATAAGAAAAACTATTTTAACAGTAATATTGCAATTTCAAATGAATATGCTAATGTTAAAAATGCTGGACTAAAAACATGATTGAATGAGGTTTTCTGATACGATTTCACTGATGTTGTTGTACCAATACTGATTCCTTTAAAGTAGTTTTTCAGTGGACAAGACAGTTTGTTGGCTGATTTTTTTTTTAAAGGAACTGGATTTATGGGGCTGAAATGTTAATGAAAAGCCTGCTCTGCTTGTGTGCAATTCAGTAGCTGTGCAAACTTTTTGCTGTGACCTCTCTCTGCAATTGAGATGGTTCAGATTTATTCCTTTCATTTTCTTACTGTGTTATTAAGTCTGAGATGGCAGCAAAATTTTTGTTCAGAGCTATATTGCTATTTTGAAGTAAGTCCCCACACTGCAGTGTTTTAGGTGGCAGAATGATTTGGTCCGTAGTCACACTAGATTTTTCTGAGGTAACTAAGCTAGGAGCTCTGAGCCCCCCTTACCGAGGACACCTCGACCTCTGGTGGGACCCAAAAACAGTGATTGACCATTTTTATAGTTTCAAAGCATGTTTTAGGTGGACATTACCAAAACAAGTATGTCCAACCATAGCACAAATGCTAGGGGATCAGCACCAGCTGCTACTTTTTTGCTGTTGCACCAAGTTACCTGATCCAATTGTGCAGATCAGAACTGATGTAGTAGATGTTTTAAGAACAAAGGAAAAGGAAAAGGAAAAGGAAAAGGGAAAGGAAAAGGAAAAGGAGGAAAAAAAGAAAAAGAAAAAGAAAAAGAAAAAGAAAAAGAAAAAGAAAAAGAAAAAGAAAAAGAAAAAGAAAAAGAAAAAGAAAAAGAAAAAGAAAAAGAAAAAGAAAAAGAAAAAGGAAAAGGAAAAGGAAAAGGAAAAGGAAAAAAAAGGGAAAAGGAAAAAGAAAAAGAAAAGGAAAAAGAAAAAAAAAGAAAAAGAAAAAGAAAAAGAAAAAGAAAAAGAAAAAGAAAAAGAAAAAGAAAAAGAAAAAGAAAAAGAAAAAGAAAAAGAAAAAGAAAAAGAAAAAAAAGAAAAAGAAAAAAAAAGAAAAAGAAAAAGAAAAGGAAAAAGAAAAAGAAAAAGAAAGAAAAAGAAAAAGAAAAAGAAAAAGAAAAAGAAAAAGAAAAAGAAAAAGAAAAAGAAAAAGAAAAAGAAAAAGAAAAGAAAAAGAAAAAGAAAAAAAAAGAAAAAGAAAAAGAAAAGGAAAAGGAAAAAGAAAAAGAAAAAGAAAAAAGAAAAGAAAAAGAAAAAGAAAAAGAAAAAGAAAAAGAAAAAGAAAAAGAAAAAGAAAAAGAAAAAGAAAAAGAAAAAGAAAAAGAAAAAGAAAAAGAAAAAGAAAAAGAAAAAGAAAAAGAAAAAGAAGAAGAAAAAGAAAAAGAAAAAGAAAAAAAAAGAAAAAGAAAAAGAAAAAGAAAAAGAAAGAAAAGGAAAAAGAAAAAGAAAAAGAAAAAGAAAGAAAAGGAAAAAGAAAAAGAAAACGAAAACTTGAACGTTGCTGCCGAGTTTTTTGAAAGGGGCCAGTTTTAGCTTGGCTCTGTTTTTTCCAAGCGTTTTAAGAGAGAGGAGAAGCAGCCCAACAGTCATGTGGATACACAATATGGCTATAATCAGTCTACTATATGAAAGCAGAAGGATTAATTCAAGAAGGAATGGAATGAAGTCACACAGGATGGAAGAATAGCGAGTTTGATTTGTTCATATCTGAAATTCAAAGCAGGCTTGGGAGAAAATGAATAAAGCAGAGATCACTGAACTTAAAGTGAACCCAAACAAATTATATTCATGTGTCTCTAAGAGTCAACTGATGAAATCTTTATATATGTGAATGATCTTTTAAACGAAAGTATAGCTCAGTCTAGTTGGAAGCATGTGGTTTTCCTGGCTAGCAAGTACTTTGTACAGTGATTGATCTCTACATATTAATTTTCTAACAGAAACAAATAATGGAGTAAATGTTCACATTTCTCAGGACACAGTCAGTAGCTCCCTGTTGGTTGCTGTCCGGTTCCCTTTCCAATGAATCAGTGTAAGAGTAAGGTTAGTGATATAATTACGTGATTACAGTCTTTGGATGTTTAATTAAATATGAGTTTGTGCAAGTATTTTGTCACCAGGCTGTTGAAACTTGCGAGGTACACCCTTGTTGTGGTTTAGCCCGGCTGGCAGCCAAACACCACACAGCCGTTCGCTCACCCTCCCCCCTCCCTCTCCGGGATGGGGGAGAGAAATGGGAAAGTGAAGTCTGTGAGTTGAGATAAAGACAGTTTACTAAGACAGGGAAAAGAATAACAATAATAATAATAATAATAATAGTATTAATAGTAATAATGTGTACGAAATAAGTGATGCACAATGCAATTGCTCACCACCCGTTGACCGATGCCCAGCCTATCCCCGA
>NW_026109881.1:0-5000 GCF_013377495.2 Cygnus atratus
TGCTTTCACCAGGGGATGCTGACCTGTATTTATCTTGACTGTTAATCAGAAAGCTTCATTACGGCATGTCCAGAGCTCTAAAGCCATTTTGTAAGATAGCAGTATCCCTTTTCTACAGCCTTATTAATGAGTAGAGTATCTTTAAAAGAAAAAGAAAAAAAAAAACTAGTTCATTTCTTTCTGTGGTATGAAACTTGTGTACTGCGAACATATGAACGTTTAGCAAAAATAAAACTTACAGTTTTCTTAAAAAAAAAAAAAACAACAACAAAAAAAACTGTCTGCTTTCCATACAGTCTTTCCTCAGGTGCTAAATAAGGGTTCCAAAAATGGATACTGCTTTAGGAGTTTCTGCTTTATTCTTAAAATACATATTTTTTTGCTTAGGTGTTGTAAAGATATTTTAACAAGAATGTTTTTTTTAATGTAAATAAGATTATGCGTCTTTAATTTTTTTGTTTTATCTCCTTTTTGTCTATATTAAATAGTCTAATTTTCATTTTATCCTTTTGAGAAGGACCCTCTTGTGACCTTCCTCGAAGACATTTCATTGAGTGTTGCTGCATTTAAGAATGAATCTACAACTGTTCATGTCTTGGATTAATGCTGCTGCTGCTATAAGTAACCCTGAAAATCAAGAATGTGTGATGCACTTTTTTACATGACCATGTAGTTCCTCTGAGGATAGTTGAACCCTCCTGTAACACAGCCACTAACTGCAGGGAGCTGGGAGCTGGGGTGTCGGAGAGGGCTGTACCTGATCCTGGTGCTGACCTACGGGAATTTCTATGCAAACGCAAGCAAAAGGAGAACTCTTAACTTGAAAGAACACTGTGCATTTTTTTTTCTCTCCTTCCTTTTCTCAAGCTGCTATTGGAAGGGCAGTGCAAATCCCCGAGGTTTCCACCTTCTCCTTCCTCGATGGCTGGTGGTGCGGGAAAGATGCCTGAGTATTTGTGAGGTCAAAAATCTCAATGAGCTATTGTCTCGTCTCCGCTTTGAATATTTTTTCTATTTGAATAGATCTTTGGAAGGAAATTGCTCATCTCTGGAAAAAAAAAAAAAAAGAAAAAAAATTAATACTTTATCTCAATGTGAAGTTAACCAGCAGTATTAAAAATCGCACGGCCTCCTTCCTGCCTGGCTGCCTCCCCGAGGCTGGCGCCGTGTCCCATGTCCTCCCCTGCTGCAGCCTGAAGGCATGTGGCACGAGAGGAAGGGCCCTGGGGCGCTGCCACGGGGTGTAGGTGGCTCCAGGACCTCTTCTTCCCCGTAGGTGATACCCAGGCCGCCAGGGCTGGCAGGGAGGTTTGCACACCACGGAGAAAGAGTTTGCTGGAGAAGATAGAATTGACTATCTATAGAAGATCCTTTAAAAAAAATCTTAGTAAAGTGAGGGAAGGTCTAAAGTTGTGTAGGAAAAATGCTTTGGGATTACAACTGCCTGGAAAATAGTGTATAAATGCCATAGACCACAATTCCCTGCCTGCTTAATTAGTTTGTCCAGCATCATCTTTTGGCCAGCGTTTGCTCTTTTACACACATGCGTGTGTGTGTCCATATCCTGAACGTGCCTTGCGTGTGTGCTCGGTCTGTCTAAACAGACCTTGCAGTGGCTCGTGAGCTACCGCAGGGCGCTGCGTCGGAGAGCCGGGCTGCTCGCGCGCAAGTCCCCTAATTGTGCCCCATCTCCCCTAACCAAACCCCATCTCCCATAACCAAACCCCATCTCCAGTCGGGGAGCGGTCGTTGTCCCTGTGGCCCATCGGGTCTGCGGTCGAAACGAGGCTTTGAAGCCAGTCTGGATAGTGGCTGTCTTACAGTTTGGGGAAAATGTCCTATGGGATGGCACCTTTCCTTTCCTAACATGACCTGTTTTCTGCGACTTTTGAGGGGAGTGGGGGTGAGAGAAAGAATCTGCTTTGCTGTTCTCCTGCAGACAGAAATAAGCGTTGCAGTGCTTTGCCTGCAGAGCAAAACCAGGTGAAGGTCCAGAGCCAGCGCCACTCTGGAACTGGGGGTTCTCTGCAACAGCCGGGATTCCCATTGCCCAGGGGATTTATTCCCTTCCAGGCTGTGGTTCTTGTTACTGTGGGTTTTTTCGTTTTTTTTTGTTTTTTTTTTTTTTGTAAAGGAAAAGTAAACATGCCTTGCTTACAGTTAACGAAGTAGAAATGCTTATGTTTGCAGTCAGTGACTCAGAATATGAAGCTGTGCAATTCTTGTTTCTTCATCTCTCTCTCTCTCCTCGCCCGCCCGTGTGATTTCTGTTAGTCTTTCCGTACTTCTGCCACTGTAAATGTGAAAGCTTGCTTGCATTATTTTTTAGAAATGCATTTTGCACACTCGGGTTTCGCTGAAGCTCCGTGAAAAGGTTAGTTTGAAGCAGATGAATAAAGCTATGCACATGTTTTGAAAGTTTAATTTGTGTCTCATTACCAGAAGTGACTTATCTGCCCTCTTTTGCATTCCTGTGCTGTCATTGCCTACATTATCTTCACCATCTCGGAGGGTATGATGTAAGGTGACAGTTCTTTGCTGACAGCTGTAGCAGAAAACTGGCGCTTCTTGATTTTTTAGTAGCCTCTCTCTCCTTTGCTTTCTCTGTCTCTCTCTCTCTCTCTCTCTGTATATCTATATAAATATATATATTATTTTTTTATTTTAAAGAGCCTACTTTAGTAATTGGAGGGAGAGGGGTGAGCTGGCTTGTTTCGGATACACTTTGTGCTGTTGGATGAACGAGTGCCCTTTTTTCTCTGGTCGGGAGCGCGGTGGCCGTACCTGCGCCGGCCGTGCTCTCGTGCCACGCGAAGCAGCTTGGCGGAGGGGATGGAGATCTGCCTGCCGCGTCCGCCGCTGGGCAGGCTGGTGGCACGGGCAAACTTGAGGCTTCTAACAGCAAAATAACCGAAGAGAAACTCTACCGTTTTGTATTCCCACTGTGAGCGAGAGGGACAGGCTTCCTCGCTGTCCCGCTGTGGGTGTGTGTGCGCGGGGTGCGTGCGGTTTGTAGCAGCTGGAGCGGAGCAGGGGCTCCCTCCGGTCTGCGGGGTGAGAGCTTTATTTTGGCTTTGTTTTCATGAGTTTATGTGCGTTGGGTTGCAGGTGCCCCCTTTGAAAACTTGTTGCATAGCCCAGAGCCTTTGTGCAGAGGCGTCTGGATTTTGTGACGGGAGAAGGACCCCGACAGCTTTCTCCCCGTGTTCCCTTCACCATGGCAGAAATTTGTACTAACTTGACAGCTTTTTTTTTCATACAGAACAGGGCTGCTTTTCTATCTACCATCACACGTGTACTTACACACCTTCAGTGGCTCTCAAGCCTCTGAAGGTCCTCGACTTGTTTACTCGGGGGACGGATGCCCCTCTCTCCCCCTCCCCGAATACTTCAGTGTTAGTAGCGGTGCGAAACACCACCGCAGGCTTCAACTCCGCACTGGGCTGGAGAGCTCTCTCCAGGCACACCCGCAGGAGCAGGGCACGGCTCTCCTGGGCAGGAACCCTCTCCTCCTGCCCTGCCGATAGTTCTCATTTCCTTCAGTTCCCTGGTGTGTATTAAAATCGCCGCGAGGGGTTGTGCTCTACCTGCTCAGGAGCTGAATTACCTCTGACCTGCGGAGAGGGGCAGCCCCTCTTTGTCGTCGATGTTGTAGTGTGCAACCACACGAAACAGGAAAGGTCGGTTTTGTTTTCTTCTCCCCTTCCTGGTATTTCTGAATAGGTTAATGCACTCTGTGTGCCCAGCTGAAAAAGTAGGCGTTTTCCCGATCGTGAGAGGGTGGCTAGAAGAGTTAGTGTAATACCTGCTGTAGCTGTGTCTGGCGCAGCCCGCTGCGCTGGTATGGGTGATGTCACGGACTGTAAGGATAGGTAATGTCCATGAGCTGTAATGGCATGATGTATCTTTACCAATGATGTCATACTTCACACTAAATGTTTAAGAAAAAAAAAGTTACCTGAATTTTGTTTATTCTGCACCAACAGGTCTTCAAAATTTATCCAAATTTTATTATTTTATCAGGAAAAAAAAAAAATAAATTTGTGTAGATCGAATACGTTAAGACAGACAATAAGTGATGTAAATTGTTGAATAAAAATTTTAAAGTTTGTGGGCGTCGGTGTGACTTTTTTTTTGCGCTCTTACAGAGCATCCCCCTGGCCCTGGGGATGCTGTGTGGCTGCTGGCCAGGCAGCGCTGGCCGCGGAGCACACGCATGGTTGGGGCTGTGCCTATGTGAGTGACCGGTGCTGGGCATGGCTTGGCCTCGTGGGGGTTGGAGCGAGGTGTCCTGTGCCTTCACGGGCAAAGGGAGGGCTGGGAGGAGGAAGGGAGCCCTTTAGGGGCCGCATTCTGGGATGGGGACGTGTGACTTTGATTCCAAGCGCACAACAGCAAACACCCACCAAGCTGGTTTTATCTTTTTCTTTCAGTCACATTTATTGGCAGTTGTGGCAGCTGGTACCGTTTAGGAGTGTCGTTCCATAAGCAGTTGCAGTACAAGAAGGGGTTGTTATTTCAGGAGGGGAGTATTAGCACCAGAAGGGAGCCGGTGAGCTTTAGAAACCTTGCAAAGATGTGCTCGAGAGTGGGGGCCGGGCGTCGGGCAGCTACTGCTGGATGCGCCTGATGGACTGGATCTGGGAGGTCTGGGCGTGTGATCCCCACTCTCTCCAGTGCTTGTAGTCTCCCCCGTGGTGGTCGGCCTCCAGGACGTACTGGTAGCCGCGGTACCCGGGATACTGGTAGCAAACCCAGCTGGAAGAAACGGAGTCGTCAGGCGGCCGTAAGGGGAACGAGAGGTAAGCAAGGGAGTTACGGGGCGTCCCCCCTCCGGCTGTGGCAGCATAGTGATGGCTGTGGTTTGTCCCTGCTGCTAAGCCCAGGCACATTCGTGCTTTGTGGCCCTTTGCCCGTCGTCACTTACGCGCCACAGGGGATCTTCATGGAGCCCACTTCGTTGTTGGCCCAGCCCATGGCCTGCAGCGAGGGGTAGTCGT
>NW_026109882.1:0-5000 GCF_013377495.2 Cygnus atratus
GGGGGGGGGGGGGGGCTCAGTGCCTGCCACCCCCTGGCCTGACATTTGTGTCCCCCCCCCCCGTCCTGCTGCAGCTCAGCAACCGCCTCTTCGAGGAGCTGGCCATGGACGTGTACGACGAGGTGGATCGCCGGGAGAACGACGCGGGTGAGCTGGGCCATGGGGAGCAGCCGGGGGTGGCCGCAGGGTGTCCCCCCCCCCCGCTCGGTGCTGGCGGGCATCCCGGCTCGGGGAGGAGCAGGAGCAGGCAGCGGGGGGGGGGGGGGAGCGATCCGGCACCGCAGGCCCCTCCTTCCTCATTCCTCCGGCCGGGGCCGGGGGCCGTTTCCTCCACGCAAGGGGCTGCTGCCACGCGACGGGACGTGGGGGTGCTGGAGGTGGGTGCTGGGCCCCCCCCCGAGCCCCAGGGCTGGGGGGACAAGCCCTGGTCTGCTTTTGTGGGGTGCCCCGGGTCCTCAGGGAAGGGTGCGGGGGGGGGGATCCTTTTTCCAGGGAAAGGCAGGCAGCGATGTGCATGCCAAAATTGCTCCACCCTTGGCTGGGGGGGGCCACGGGGCTGTGCCCCAAAGGGATCTGGGGGTCCCGGGTGTGGGGAGCCCCCCCCCACCCCGGGGAAGATGGGGTGGCTGGGGGAGGCGATTCCCGTCAGCACAGCTGGGCTCCGCTCCCAGCCCCAGCACGCTGGCCCCGAGCCCGCGCCTGCGTCCTGCCGGCCCCGCGGCCTGCCCGGGGTGGGGACAGCACCCCTGGGCCCCCCCCCCCGCCTCGGCTGCCCCCCGGTGTGGGGTCGGAGCCTCCCCTGACGCCGGGTCCCTGCCCGCAGTGTGGCTGACGACGCAGAACCACAGCACGCTGGTGACGGAGCGCAGCGCCGTCCCCTTCCTCCCCGTCAACCCCGAGTACTCGGCCACCCGCAACCAGGTGAGCCCCGCCGGGCCCCTCGTGCCCCCCCCAGTCTTACATCCTGAGCCCCCCCTCACCCCTTTTCTTCCCCCCCCCCCCCCCCCCCCTTCACCTCCCAGGGCCGGCAGAAGTTGGCTAGGTTCAACGCCAGGGAGTTCGCCACGCTGCTCATCGACATCCTCGGGGAGGCCAAGCGCCGGCAGCAAGGGAAGAGCCTGCTGAGCCCCACGGGCGACCTCGACTTCTCCCTGCGGAGCCAGAGCGACCTGGACGACCAGCACGACTACGACAGCGTCGCCTCCGACGAGGACACGGACCAGGAGCTGCTGCGCAACGCCTCCCGCAACAACCGTGCCCGGGTGAGCCCCGCGCGCCCCCCCTCTCCTCCCCACCGCTCAGCGCCCCCCTGCCGGGGTCGGATCCTGGCGCTGAGCCCCTCTCCCCGCAGAGCATGGACTCCTCGGACCTGTCGGATGGCCCCATCACGCTGCAGGAGTACCTGGAGGTGAAGAAGGCCCTGGCCGCCTCGGAGGCCAAGGTGCAGCAGCTGATGAAGGTGAACAACAGCCTGAGCGACGAGCTGCGCCGGCTGCAGCGCGAGGTGGGTGCGGGGCCGCCGGGACCCCCATCGTACACCCCCCTATCCCTGCCTATCCCCCCCCCCCCCCCTCCTAATTTTTCCTTCACCTTGCTGCAGATCCACAAGCTGCAGTCGGAAAACACGCAGATCCGGCAGCAGACGGGGCCCCCGCACCCGGCCCCGGCCCCCAGCGAGCGCCCGGAGCACGGGCACCCCCCCGGCACGGCCCCCCCGCACCGCCGGGACCGCCAGGCCTTCTCCATGTACGAGCCCGGCTCGGCGCTGAAACCTTTCGGGCAGCCGGTGGAGGAGCTGGTGACCAGGCTGCAGCCCTTCGGCAGCAGCGTGAGTGCTCCAGAGGAGGGGGACGGGGGGGTTTGGGGGGGGAGCTGAGGGCACCCCAAGGGGTTGGTGGTGATGCAGAGCTGGGTTCCTTCCCTGGGGGGCCGGGGGCGGCGGGGCCTTACCCTTTCGTGTGTCGCCAGGAGGCGGAGGACGAGGCTCTGTACTCCATGCACATCCCGGCCAGCGTGTACCGGGTAAGGGGGCCGCGGCGGGGGCGGCTCCTGCATGGGACGTGGTGGCCATCGTCCTCCCGAGTGCCAGCCCTCCATGTCTTCCTGGGATGTGTCCCCACCTCCCCTGCATGGCCGGGACCCCCCCCCCGGGAGGTTCCCGCATGCAGGGCGGCCGTGTCCCCTCTGCTCGTCCTCCCCTGCGCGTGCCCGGGGTCGGTTCCGCGGGGTCCTGCGCACCCCGTTCAGCGCCGTCTTCCCTCCTGTCTTCCCCCTCCAGATGCGGAAAGGTCCGTCGGCCTCCTCCATGCCCTTTCCCCCATCCTCCCCGCTGCTCTCCTGCCCGCCTGATGGTGCCCGGCACATGGTGACGTACTGGGGTGGATTTGGGGTGGGGGGACCCTGTCCCCGTGCAGGATTGGGGCTGGGCAGGGCTTTGACGCCGCTCCTCTGCCCTACAGAGCAAACTGGACCGGCACGGCAGCGGCACCGATAGCGACTACGACAACACCCAGGCGGGCGAGATCCTGCTTGGGTGAGTAACGGGGCTGGGGACTGCGCTGCCACCCTGCTTTGGGGACGTGGGGCTGGCGCTGACCTGCGGGCGTTTTGGTCCCCGCAGCATGGAGGGGAAGCGTTTCGTGGAGCTGAGCAAGGACGAGGACTTCCCCCACGAGCTGGACCCGCTGGACGGGGAGCTGGATCCCGGGCTGCCCAGCACGGAGGACGTCATCCTCAAAACCGAGCAGGTCACCAAGAACATCCAGGAGCTGCTGCGGGCTGCCCAGGAGTCCAAGCACGACAGGTAGGGCTGCGCCACAGCCCTGGGGAGCCAGGAGCTGTCGTGTCCCCCCCACCCCTAACCCCTCTCCTGTCCCCCAGCTTTGTGCCCTGCTCGGAGAAGATCCACTTGGCCGTGACGGAGATGGCATCGCTCTTCCCCAAGGTAGGAGGGTTGGGGTGGCCCCAATCTCCCCACATCGTCCCCGGCCCATGCCCTGACGCTATCCCCCCGCAGAAGCCGGCGCTGGAGACGGTGCGGAGCTCGCTGCGGCTGCTCAACGCCAGCGCCTACCGGCTGCAGAGCGAGTGCCGCAAGACCGTGCCCCCCGAGCCGGGCGCCGCCGTGGACTACCAGCTCCTGACGCAGCAGGTCATCCAGTGTGCCTACGACATCGCCAAGGCCGCCAAGCAGCTGGTCACCATCACCACCCGCGAGAAGAAGCAGTGAGCGCCGGCCCGCGCCCTCCTGCACCTCCCCGGCCTCTCCTCTCCTCTCCCCCCATCTCCTCCTCCCTCCTTTCTGGCGGCGTTTGGCACGCGGGGGTGCAAGTGGCCTTAGCCCTTGCGGGGCCAGGGCGCGGGGCGAGCCCCCGCATCCCCCCCCCCCGCCCCGGTGCCGCCGCGGAGCTGGTGCTCAGCTGTGGGGTAGGTGCCTGCGTCCCCCTGTACAGACCCCTGCCCGCCCCGCGCAGCCCACCCCCGGGGCATGCGCCTAACTTATCCTGTACATAGCGTGTGCAGCTGCCCGTGCTGGCGGCGGCGATGTCCCCCCTACCCCTCCTCATTCCTTGCCGGGCGGCCGGTACCCCTGGGGCCGCCGGCAGCGTTACACTGGACCGGGATGCCCGCGGCCCCCCCCCCTCTCCCCGGGCGTCCTGCCCCACGCCGGGGCCGCGCTCCCTACTGTAAGATGTGTTCTTGTACATTTGTATCAATAAAGATGTGAGCATTGCACGGACCCCCGGCTCCTACAGCTGGGGGGCTTCGGGGCAACGCAGGGGTGACCCTATCCTGTCCCCACCATAGCGAGGGCTGCAGGGAGCCTGGCGCCACGCTCACGTTTCACCCAGTCCCCTTGGCCCCGGCTGGCGGCCGGTCACGCCGTCCCCGGCACGGCCCCTGCTGCTTGCCCAGCCCCGGGGCTGGGCCTTCCCGGCAGGGCCCCGCCGCCTCTCTGCGCACCCTCCGAGCACCGGGGCTGCCGGCCGGGGCCCTCATGCTGTCCCCTGAGGGTTTGGTGGCCGTGGCCGCCGTGGTCGCTTGCCTGGGCTACCTGGCGTGGCACCTTCTGTGTGGGAGGCTCGAGGTGCGCAGAGGTCTGGAGGATGAGGAGGAGGAAGAGGAGGGGACCCCCATCCTCACTGAGGACGGCGTGGTGTGCTGCCGGCTGCTGTGCAAGCCCTCGGCGCTGGCCCAGCACCTGGAGCGGAGCTTGGGGCGCTCAGCAGCATTGAGGGGGGGGGCCCTGGCCGTGGCCTCGCTGGCCTCGTCTCCGTCTGCTGCAGCAGCTCCTGCCGCCCCCCCAGCCGGCACCGGCGGTGGTCCGGGAGCACCTGCAGGTCCCCGACGGCGGCCTGGTGGCCCTGGACTGGCTGGTGGGGCCGCGGGGGGAGGGGGGCCGGCGGCGGGGCAGCGGGGGCCCCCCCAGCCCAGTGCTGCTGCTCATCCCCAACGCCGCCGGCAAGGTGCCGGGGGGGCTCCTGCAGCTGGGCCGCCGGGCGCTGGAGCTCGGCTACGTCCCCGTCGTCTTCAACCGGCGGGGACACAACGGCTGCCCCCTGGCCACCCCTCGGCTCCAGCCCTTCGGGGACCCCGGGGACCTGCGTGAGGCCGTGGCCTACGTGTGCTGCCGGCACCCCGCCGCCCCGCTGCTGGCCGTCAGCGAGGGCTCGGGCTCGGGGCTGCTGCTGGCCTACCTGGGCGAGAGCGGCTCCTCCAGCCGCCTGGCCGCCGCCGCCTGCCTCTCGCCCGTCTTCCGCGCCCGGGACTGGTTCGAGGCCCCGCTGCCCCGGCTCTACGAGTGGCCGCTGCTGCTGCACCTCAAGCGGGGACTCAGCAGGTCAGTGGGGACCGGGGACGGGGACGGGGATGGGGGGTGTCCCTGTGCCGGGAGTCCCAGTGTCAGCGGAGGTGCTGAGGGCAGCAAAACGCGCTGGTTAATGAACACCAGCCCCGGGAGCTGGCAGCGGCTGCGGGGTTGGGCTCATCAGCAACACGCC
>NW_026109883.1:0-5000 GCF_013377495.2 Cygnus atratus
GGGCACGGAGCGAGGAGCTGCTGCCCCCGGGGGCAGAGCAGCCTGCAGGCAGGCACCCGCCCGTGCCCCGTGCCAACCCTGCGCGGGACCCGCTGCCCGCAGAGCCCAGCCCGGGGCAGGAGGTGCCGGTGCAAGAGCGCAGGACGGTGGTCTCGTTTGATGGCACGGAAGAGCCAGCACTGCCTTCGCTCCTCCCCAAAAGAATCGAAATCATCGAGTACACTCCCACGGTCAGGGCTGCTGACGCGGGCGGCGAGCTGGCTGCGGCCGTCCCTCCGCTAGATGAAAACTTGAACCCTTCGTTGTGCTCTGAGAAGGCACCGACCTGTCCCGGAGCTCCGACGCTGGTAAATCTGTTACTGCCAGAGCACGCGGTACAAAAGCAAGCCACCTCCGCCCGGGGCAGCCCCAGCGAGGAAGGTGGTGTGCTCTCTCTTCACTTCGGTGCTGCTTCCCCCTCTGCCCAGGTGGCCAGTACGCTTTCGGCCAGCCCCGATCGCTCGTCGTACCCGTGCGTAGTTCACCTGGAAGGCGTCACCGAGCAGAGCACGAGTACAGACAACGAGCCAGTGGCGCCGTGTGGTGCTGAGGGAGATGCAAATCTCCTGTTCAGGGACAGCAGCCAGCCTCCGTGCCGGGGCAGTGCTGGCTCCTCGAGGCAGCTGAGCGGCGAGGACTTATCCAGCCACCACGCTGAAAACATGAACCTGCTGGACATCTCCTTCCTGTGCTATGGCCTCCCCCACAGCTCCAGCAGCCACAGCGTCGAGGAGCGCAGCAACAGCCCCGGACTGGTCAAGCAGCGGGCAAAGGAAATAGAAGCACGGATCCGGCACGCGGGGCTCACCACGCCTTCCCACATGAAACGCTCCGCATCCTTGGCCAAACTGGACTGCCTGGACCTCTCCAAGGACGACTTATCCCAGAGGGAGTCGGCCTCCTCCAGCGCCAACCCCGTGCTTCTCACCTGCGTCGCCCTGGGTCGAGGCTTCTGCGGGGAGAGGCTGGAGGAGGGCTTGGAGAGCCCATGGGGGAAGCACCGCCTCTCCTCCCCGCCCGCCCTCCAGGATCCCCAACCTGCTCAGCATTTCGTAGAGCAGCTCAGAACAGCCGAGTGCATTGCCCAGAGCAAGCCGGTGGAGCGACCGCTGGCTCAGTACGCCAAAGACTGTGGCTCCAGCCAGCAGAGCTTGGCTCCCGGCACGGCTCCAACATGGACTACCTCCTCGGAGGGTCCTCCGCTGCTCCTGGACTCCTTGTCGGCAGCGCGGGGCCTGGCTGTCGCCCCCCGGCAGCAGCACGGTAGAACTCACCCCTTGAGGAGACTCAAAAAGACCAATGATAAAAAGCGGACAACTAATCCCCTCTATAATACTATGTGATCACGAGCCCTCGGCTGCCATTTCGTACAGAGAACCCGTGTGGTTGTGTTCACTCAAGGGGCAGGTGTAATATAAGGATCATGCACTTTATGGGTTAATTTTATATATATATTGTCATTTGACTGTTCCTGGCGCATGTAGGTGTGGGTTGGTTCTTCTGTGTGTGACTCTGACTGCAGGACTGTTTGGTTTTTTGTTTTGTTTTTTTAATTTTTATTAACTCAGATAACCTCAAATGTTCTTTTTTTTGTTAGTTTGTTTTAAAAGAACACCCTTATCCAGCAAAACCTGCTATCGGCTCGCTTCGGCAAGGTGGAATGTTGCTTAGAACCAGGTCCTAGTCTCTGACTTGAATTTTCCCCGTGCCACGAAATGGTGCTGGGCAGCTGGGTTCGAGAGCCCACGTAACTGTGAAGGCTGTGCCAAGACCCCTTTGTTCGGCCTTTCTTTTCTTTCTGCAAACTGGAACTGCACGGTGCTGGCAGGTCTCGTATGGAGCTGCTCCAGGACCAGCCCCCAGGCTCGGTTCTGCTGGCGAGGAGTGCGCGGGGTGGGCTCCGAGCCCCCCGGCACCTCTCAGCCCCCCTTTTGTGGGGGCACAGCTCCTCCGCCGGCTGCCCCATCCTCTGTTATCCCAGCCAGAGCCCACAAAACCAGGGTGTTCTTCTAAAACAAACGCCTCGTTAGGGTGTGAACCCTTCCATTACTTGAATACTGCTGTGGGCCTTCCAAGTTCATGGCCATATCATCTGTCCTCTGCCCTCCTGCTGCCTCCCCTCCACCCGAACCCTGGTCTGGTCTCGTGCTGCCTGAGTTTTCCTCTCCCCCCGCCATGCTCACAGGCACTTCTGTTCGCTTCCCGACCTAGAGGCTGTTAAAATTGTTACACGATGTATTCCCCTCCTGAATGCAAAGCTTTGTCCTCTCTGCTGTCACTCCTACCACTCAACCCGGAGGGAAGATCTTTTCTGGAAGTCTTTCTTTTTTTTTTTTTTTTTTGCCTGAATTGTTGTACATACGGTATTTATATAGATTTTTGTTGTTGTTTCTATTTTTTTAAAGGGCAAGACTGCATTCTGTAAACTGGAAAACAAAACCACCTAACTCACACTCAGTGCTGTTCGTTGTAATCTGCACGGAAGCGGAGTGGATTTTACTTTCTAAGCCGTCTTCCCGTTCCACAAGTGAGCCTCGATGCTGGCTTTTGCCAAATGTGTCCCCTCCCCTCCAGTCCTGCGTTCACCCCTGTCACCCTGCTGCAGGAGAGGGACTGCGCCTCTGCCCATCTCCCTCCTGCCTGAGGCTGGGTTTCAGAAGTGCCAGCGGGACGTGGACAGCCATCCCCACGCCCGCTCCGAGCCATTCTGCAGGTTCTTGCCTCCCCCGAGAGCCGTGCCCCTGTGCGCACGCAGCGCCTGCTCCAAATTTCAGCTCGTTATTTACGGTTCCCCAGCAGTTTGGCTAAATCCAAACTCCTCCTTTCCAGCCGTGCATATCCACAAATTATCCGGCTGCTGTCGGGAGCAGAGAAAAAGGCACTTGAGGGCTGCAGGGGAGCTCTGGGTCCTGTCTGCAGTCCCGTGGCAGGGCTACGGCAGGGCACGCACGGCGTGTCTGAGCTGGTGCTTGGCGCCGGCCCAGGCCTGCTCCCAGGAGGAGCGCAGCAGCGAGAAGATGCAGAATGGCTCCGGCTGCTGAAAGCCCGGCACGGAGAGGACATGGGGTGGGAGGAGCAGCGGACAAGGCCGTGCCTAGAAAGCAGCACCGATGCTGCAGAGCCTTGCAGGCTTTGCTGAGACAAGCTCAGCTCCAGCCGCAGAGGAGCGCATGGCCCCGGAGCGTGGCAGAGTAGTGGGAAGCAGCACCCGTCCCCCCTGGGAGAGGGGCAGCTGGAGCCCTGCAGCTCGCCAGTGTCCTGTGTCAGGACAGATCCTAGCGGTGTGCAAGGTGAAGTGAGCCTGGGGCAGGATCCCACCTCCCTGCCCTCCTCTAGATCCGAGGGACCATCTGCTTCCTTGCCTGGACTGTGCTCGCACCCTGTGTGTGCGCAGCCCGGGCTGGAGCGCAGCCCGAGGTGGCCCAGCAGGGCCCTGCGGGGGTCAGGTAGCACGTTGTCCTGGGCCAGCTCGCTGCGAGTCACCCAAGGCCCTGAGCTGGGAGGCCAACTCCTCCTCTGGGACACCGGGAGACGTTTGGCTTCTCCCAGCCAGCTCCAGCTGGCTTTGGAGGCGGGCGGGCAGTGAGGAAAGGCCAAGGGCCTCGTGTCACCTGGCGAAGGGCAATTTCAGCCCTCGCCTCCCCCACCACCCTCCGTAGACCCCGCTGCCCACAGGGGCAGAAGGACAGGGTGCCCCCGAGGGTGAGAATCTGCTGGGGAGGGAAAGCCCCGGGTGTAATTTGTCCCTTCAGAGTGAGGATCAGGAAGGTGACGGTTTGGGGTTTTCTTTCTGCCCGACTTGATCTGATGCCTGCTTTTTGCAGACCAGCAGCGCTGCTTCCTCCCAGTACTCCGCTCCTCTCCGGGTGCTCCAGCCCGGGGGAGCCGTGCCGTGCTGTCCCCTTGTCCGCGGCTCTGGGGACAGCCAGGGCAGGTCCCTCTCCTGCAGAGTGATGAAGGCCTTGGGGGCTGGAGGCTCTGAACTCGATGGCAGAAGGGGAGCGGGCTGGAGGGGCGCAGCGCACGCAGCTCCCAGGTCCTTGGCGAGTGCCTGGGCTCAGAGGTCCCTGCCCGGGGACAGTTGTCCCCTCTCCGTGCCGCTGGCTCGCCCCTGGTCCCCGCGGCCACCCCAGTGCTTCCTGCGCCCCGCTGAGCCTCGCGAGGAGCAGCACCTTCCCCGGGGGAAGGAGCAGCATCTCCAGAGCGCTCGGCAGCTGACGAGCCTCGCTGGCAGAGGGGGGTTAGGAGGAACGCGTTGTTTTAAGGGCATTTTTGTACAAAGCAGCTGTTCTGGTCTCTCGCGAAGCCCTCTCGGAGGACGCTTTGTTGTTTACATTGACTCCTGTACAATATCTCAGCCATTGCCTCCCCCCTTGCCTGCCTGATCTCCGGCTGTACTGTAACGTGTGAGCCTTGCACAAACGGATAGTGTGTGCGTGAAACTGGTTTTTACACTGCGTTCTGTTGCACTCGATGGTGTGTGTGTGTGCGTGTGCGTGCGTCCGGTCTGCTGAGAAGTCACCACCTGTACAGATCTCTCCCCTTCGGCCCTCTCGGGGGGGCACGGTCCCAGCGGGTGGCAGGAGGTGACGCCGCTTCGGGCTACTTTGGGCTCGAAGCCAGGCGAGGATTTTGGGTCGTGTCCCCCTGCTGGGAAGGGCCCCGTGGAAGGGAGCCCAGTGGCACCCGGCACCGCTCGGACTCGGTGTGGGCACCGCGGTGCCGCTCGCCCTTGCCCCGGGAGCCCCGCAGCCCTACTGGGACACCTGCAGCGGGTCCCTGCTCCCAGCACGGTGCCTCCTGCCTTAATCCCGTCCTGGCTCTGCGCAAAGGGGCCGGAGCCCCGAGCCCCTGCTGGTGTGGGCAGAGGTGGGAGCCGAGGTCGGGCTGGGCAGGGGCTCAGCCACCTTCTGGCAGTGCCACGAGCGGTGCCCCCAGCCCGGCCGCGCTGCAGACATCTC
>NW_026109884.1:0-5000 GCF_013377495.2 Cygnus atratus
TGCCACAAAGCAGCCAGCAGCTCGCCAAAGGACATTGTCCTCAGCGTGCCTGGACACCTCGGTGCCCCAGCGTGCTCCTGTTTCAGCAGCTCCAGGACTTCCCCGGGGTGATTGCGGGGTGTCACCCAGCAGAGGCGTCCCTGTGAACCAGGTCACACCTGGAGGAAGTGACTTTTGTGCGGTGTCCCAGCCCCAGAGGCAGCTCCCGAGCCGGTGGCACATCCCCAAGGGCTGGCTGCACCCTCCCTCCTCACGTGCCCACGGACGGGGCCTTGGCACGGGGCACCCCTGGAAGTGGGACAGGGAGAGGGACAGGGACAGCACGGGGGCTTGAGGTGACATTAACTGATGGAATGAGGGCTTGGGGTGGCCTCGGCTGTGTGACAGCGTGGGATGCCCTTGGGCATGTGATGGGGCTGTTGTAGGGAGACCACCAAACCTTTGGCCGTGCCACCACACAGAGCGTGCCGGCCACACACAGGGGGCTCAGGATGGGGTCTGGGGGCGCGCTCCCTCACGGCACCCCTCGCACACGTCCCCGGGGGCCGAGGACACCGAGCTTGGTGTGGCCGCTCCTACACCACGGGGCACCCCGACGGCACACCGGGGCCTCTCCGTCCCCATTCCGCGGCTCGCCCCCAGCCCCCCGGGGAGCTGCCGGTGCCGGTACCCGCAGCCGTGCCACGGCACCCACCTGCTGAGGACGCGTCCTCCGCCCCGGAGCTGCCGTCGCTGCCTCCCTCCGGGGAGCTGCCGCGGGGGGCGGCGGCCTGGGGGCGGCGGCGCGGGGCGGGGGCGGCGGCGGCGGCGCCGGGGGGGCGCGGGGGGGCGCGGGCGAGCGCCGCCTCCAGGTACAGCACCTTGAAGCGCTCCTCGGCCAGCGCCCGCTGCAGGCGGCGCAGGTGCCGGCGGCACCGCTCCAGCTCCCGCTCCATCGCCCGCACCGAGCCCAGCTCCATGCGCGGCGCCGGTTCCCCCGGGAACTCCTCCTGCCAGTGCCGGGCGAAGTCTGCCCGAGCAGCCGCCGCCGCCTCCTCGTTGCCCGCCGCCATCCCCGGCCGGCCCCGGGTTTCCCCGCTCCGCCGCCGCCGCCGCCGTCAGCCTTCTTCACCTCCTCCTCCTCCTCCTCCTCCTCCTCCTCCTCCTCCGCCTTCCGCCCCCCGCCGCCGCCGCGGGGCCTGACGTCGGCTCCCGGCCGGCCCCTCCGGCCCGCCCCCGGCCTCAGCACGGCCCCGACGGGGCGGGGAGCAGCGCTGCCACCGCCCCCGGCACGGCCCGGTACGGCCCGGTGCGGTTACTGGCAGCCGGAGCGCCGGGGCTGCTCCCGGTGCCCCCCCCGGTGCCCACCGGAGGAAGCCGCTTCCAGGCTGTGGGGCTGCGGCGGGGGCTCCCCGGAGTGCCGGGAGGATGCTGAGGAGGGCAAGAAGCTCCCGGTGCTGGCAGCGACCCGAGGTGACGGCACCGACAGCCCCCGGTGCTGCACGAGGCCGGTATTGAGCCAGTGAGAAACGAGCCTCGATGATGGGGAGCACCGGTGGCACGGGGCTGTCCTGCCTCAGCCAGCGTGTGCCCGTCTCCTGGCCCTCATCGTCATCGGGACGGTGATGACCGGACAGTGGCACGTGGCCTGGTGGTGCTCTAACAGTGACACTTGGCCTGGTGATGTTCTGATGGTGACTCTTGGCCTGAAGATGCTCTGACGGTGACACTTGGCCTGGTGATGGTGACACCTGGCAAGAAAGGCTCCGTGCCACGGTGCACATTCCTGGTGCATTCAACCCACCATACCCCCGTGCCCCACGGGACAGGTTTTGTTCCCCACACCCCGGGCAGGGCTGGCATTTTCCCTGTGCCATGTGAGGGACGCAGAGGGGGTGACTCACAGGTGGGTGACTCATGAGCCCGTGTCCCTTGTGGCCACCTGGCCGTGGCGCAGCAGGAACAAAGCACCCTCTATTTACGCACAGGCCCCGACAGTGTCGCAAGAGCCACCACCTCCATCCCTGCTGTGGCTGCTCCCTCGCCACCCAGCCGGCCTCCGTGGGCTCCCTCCAGCACTGCCTCCCTTGGAGCCCCCCCAAATCATGCCTCTGGGCTGTGGGACCAGACAGAGAGGTGACACTGGTGCCCAGGTGAGGATGGGAAGGTGCCCGGTGCCAGCAGTGCCCTGTCCCGTGTGTCCCATCCTTGGGAGGTGGCGTGTCCCCGGGGGCTGAGCCCCTTTGTGGAGGCTGGTAGGAGGAGGGCGTGCTATGAGCGGCCTGATTTATGCGTGGCAATGGATAATTGCAGCCCTTTCATCAGCTGTCAGACAGACGGGCCGGCAGAGCCTTACAACGGATTGCTGGCTGCCTGTCTCAGCCCATAAATCTCCCCGGAGCAGGGCGATAAATCAGGGGGGGCTGAGGGAGCAGCCCCAGGCGGGCGTCCCTCCCCACCTGCCCACCCAGTAATGGGCACGTAGGTAGGAAATGGCCAGGACAAGGTGGGGACGGCCCGGCGGGATGCACTAATTACAGGCAGCAGGTGGCATCCAAAGAGCCGTGATTTACGGGGCGACCTTGCCTTCTTCCGAGGGCTGGGGCTGGGTCCCCATGGGGCCAGGGCCAGTGGAGGTCCCCAGTGGCTCCCAGGGCTGTGGGCAGGACGGGGGCACCATGGGGGCACCACGGGGTCTGCAGGTGGGCACGGCCCCGTGTCTGCTCCATGTTGCATGGGCCAGCATCCAGCACCAGCAAAATATCCCCCTGGCAGGGAGCCGTCCTGCTCGGCTGCACTTCCCGCTGGCATTTCTCTAAGTGTCCAGCATGAAACCACCCCAGAAAGCCTCTCGCTCCTGAGCTGGGCTCGCTGCTGAGCCAGCGGCCGGGGGAGCACCCGCACCAGTGCAGAGCACCCCTGAGCTGCCAGAAGGCCACTGGGAAAAAGAAAAAAGAGGGCCATGGTGAGCACAGGTGGGTGTTCGGAAATATTTGCAAGCTTCACCTCCCTTTGAAGTCCCGCTGCGTTGTCCTCCCCGCTCCCCCAGGCCCCGGCTCCTGATTTATGGGGTTCCTGGAGCAGAGGCACCTAAATTAGCTCCCACTTCAAAGGGCCAAGAGAGGAGAAGGGCAATAGACAAATAGCCCCCACTAATTGTGGCTATTGATCAAACCCAGTCCAGGATGATCAGATAGGAAGGATGGATAAGGGGGGGACGTTCTCCCACTTTTGCACCAGTAACCCCAGCAATTTGTCACAACAGCTCCGGGGCCATTTTTCAAACCGTTGTTACCCCGCTCTCATGGGGGCATTTAGCAACTGCTCTCTAATGAAATGGTGGGCGAGGGGCAGGGGGATGTGAAACTGCCTGGAAGGCTCTGGGGATGGGGGGATAAACCCACCGGGGGCCAGGCAGGAAGCATGCCCACCCCAGGGCCAGTGGTCCCCTGTGTCCCTGCCATGCATGCTCGGAGGACAGGGCTCTGGCCCTCCTGACAGCCAGGCTGGGAGGTGCGGGGAGCAAGGAGATGCTTTCAGCATCATCTTCCCACCCCCCCCCACCCCCCCCCAGCCCCATTAAACACCGTGCAGACCCAGCAGCACCGGCCCAGCCAGCTCTGCCCCCAGGCCCCCGCTGCTCCCCGGGGACAGGAAGGCAGGAGGCAGGTAGCACTTTAGCTCTTTTATCACCTGCCCGGTCCCCCCACGACATTCCTGCTTCCTGCTCCGCAGGGCAGAGGCGTGCCAAGCCCCCGCATTCCTCTGCTCCCCGCCTGCCCGGGCCCCACCGGTGGGTGGTGGGGGCTGCTGCTGCTGCCCCGGTCCAGCCGTGCCCCCAGCTCACCAGGACCCCACGGTGTGAGCAGCTCCAACGCACTGGCTCCAAGCTCCTTCCACGCTCCAGCCCCGTCCCTGGGGCTGGTGGGGCCGGGGGGGGGGACTCAGCTCCTCCTGGGAGGAGGTTTTTAGGGATGGGAAGAGGGTGGGAGGCAAGGCAGGGAGCTCCCTGAGTACTGCCCGCACCATCCTGCCCAGGAGGTTTTCGCATGCTCCTGGGCTCAGGCACAAGCCTGGACGCTGTCCTCAGCAGCCTCCTTACTCTGTGCCTCAGTTTCCCTCCCTGGGAAACAGAGGACAGCAGAGAAGCCCCAACAGCAGTGAGCGTGGTTGAGCAGCCCCCAAGCCCCGTGCCAGGGCAGTGATGCCCGCAGGCTCTGCCCCAAAGCACCACGTGAGCTTAGGATTGACCCAGCCCAGGCCGAGCTGCCCTGCAGAGAGGGGCAGAGCGATGTGGAGAGCTCCTGCAGGGCCCAAACCCTCTGCAGCAGCTAAAGCAACCCCTGCTAGGTGTGCTTGAGAGCCCTGCTTCCCCTCTAGGTCCTGGGAGAAGCAAAATGCAGCCATTAGCTGGCTGTCCCCTGCTCCCACTGCAAACCCTGGGGACCCCAGTACTGGTGTCCCCGCTCCGTCCTGGCACTGCCGTGTCCCCGCAGGGCAGGCCGGTGTCCCCAGGGCAGCACAGCTGGGGGAAGGTGTGGAGGGGCTGGGACGGAGCCACGTGATGAGCTGGGGTTTTTAGGGGAGGCTGCGTGACCCCGGAGGAGTGTCTGCCAGCCTCGCGGGAGGCAGGACCGCAGCAGCACCTCGCCCCGTCCCTGCAAGCCGCAGCCATGTCCCGAGCAGCTGTGGGAAGCGGTGCGGCACGATGGGGATCCCCCGATGGCTTGGAAGGGGAGCTGGAAAGGGGGGCTGCACCCCAGGTGTGCCACGGGCAGGACCTGTGGGACCCCAAGGGGAGGGAAGCAGCCGCCCACCTGGGGGAGGCTGAAGAGATGAAGGTGAGGAAGAGGAGCAGGCCGGCGCGCTCCAAGGCCAGGAGGATGGCTGCCAACGTCCGAGAGCGCAAGAGGATCCTGGACTACAACCAAGCCTTCAACGCCCTGCGGCTGGCCCTCAAGCATGACCTCAGTGGCAAGAGGCTCTCCAAAATCGCCACCCTCCGGCGAGCCATCAGCCGG
>NW_026109885.1:0-5000 GCF_013377495.2 Cygnus atratus
CGTGCGCCTGGTCCGACGACCACGCAGGAGGTTCCAGCGCAACGCACGCCTGGGCCGGCGGCAGCAGCAGCAGCAGCAGCGCCAGAGGAGCCCCTCCAGCTACCGCTCCCGCAGCGTCTCGCCCCGGCGCAGGGAGCGCAGCCCCTCCATGGGAGGAGAGCTTGTCAGGAGCTTCTCCTGGCACGCGGGGCAGGCCGGGCGCAGACTGCCACGGTCCCAGCAGGACGACGACATTGGGGACACGTCCTGGCTGCATAGGGTCAGGCAGGAGGAGCCGGGGGCCGGAGACCACGCGGGCCGGCAGGCCGGGCCCCACGCCTGAGCAGGCGGCCGGGCCTCACCTGGGGACGGGCTGGGGGTGGCAGCCACAATTACCCCAGGAATAAATTACAAACTGTTCCACCCTGCAAAGCCTCTGCCTGCACTTATTCCTGCATCGGTCGGGGGGGGGGGGGGCCGGGGCTGAACGCAGCCCTCTCCCGCTGCCTGCGCCGCCAATTGGTTTGGGGGTGTCTGCTCCTGATGGGGAGCAGCTGCGGGTGGCGGGTCCCTGAGTGAGACCTGGGGATGAGAAGTCATTTGGGGGATGAGAAGTCGTCATGGGAATGGGAAAGTGTTGGGGGCGGGAGCAGCCACAAAGGTTTAAATTACTCAGTTGTTTTATTGGCCTCACGTGATAAGAAGACTCAGCTCTGTCCACAAAATCCTGGCTGATGAAGGAACACGGTGCCCAAAGTAGAACTTAAATAATTTAGCTGAGTTTGTAAAAGATCAAAAGTGCTGAAGCAGTTAAACAATGACTGAGCATGTGCAAAACAGAAAGAAGTAGAAGATGAAGAAGACTATGAGCCTTCATCAGAAAGCCCCCAAAGTGCGACCTCCAGAGGTTACTGCGCCTGCGATAGTAGGAGGGACAATATGATAATTAGGTCTGAGAAACCATTAGCATAAGTCCTGTCCTTTCTTGTGAACTGCATGAACATGGATATCACTGTACCATAAGCAAGTATTCCTTGCCTTCCTTAGGTGTACGTGTTGGGTGGAATTATCCCCCCCATACCCAGCGCTGTTAATAAAGAATACCTGCTTTCTAATTCTCCAAAACGAGTCTTGGAAAGTGTCCTGGTTTCAGTTAGGACAGAGTTAATTTTCCTCCTAGTAGCTGGCAGGGTGCTATGTTTTGGATTAGAATGAGAAGAGCGCTGATAACATGCTGATGTTTTAATTGTTGAGAGCAGTGCTTACACCAAGCCAAGGACTTTTCAGCTTCTCGCTCTGTCCTGCTAGCGAGCAGGCTAGGGATGCAGCAGGAGCTGGGAGGGGACAGACCCAGGACAGCTGACCCAAACTGGCCAAAGGGGTATTCCATACCATCTGGCGTCATGCTGAACAATATATAGGGGTGGCTAGCCGGGGTGGGGGGGGGGCCGGCTGCTCGGGGATAGGCTGGGCATCGGTCAACAGGTGGTGAGCAATTGCATTGTGCACCACTTATTTCGTACACATTATTGCTATTAATACTATTATTATTATTATTATTATTGTTATTATTTTTCCTGTCTTAATAAACTGTCTTTATCTCAACTCACAGGCTTCACTTTCCCGTTTCTCTCCCCCATCCCGGAGAGGGAGGGGGGAGGGTGAGCGACCGGCTGTGTGGTGTTTGGCTGCCAGCCGGGCTAAACCACAACAGTCCATTTGGCACCCAACGTGGGGCCCGAAGGGTTGAGATATCGACAGATTTGACCAGAGTGTGTTAAACTAAAATTGGTATAAGTATTCGACCTGCTTAATAGTTGCTAGTCACAATGTTGATTGCCTTAATCTCAAGTCTGCTGTGCCTGTTTCCCAAATTGAGTTTTATAGCACGTTACTTTCTGTATGTGCTCCCTGTCGTGCTGTTTATCCTTTCCAGGCCCTGGTCTAAGATTGTTATGGTACTGTGTGGTGTAACGATGGCTTATGAAATGATGAGATTTCTGGTCATGACTCTAACCTGGTATTTGTACTCAGCACTGTCGTCGACTCTATACTTCGGAAACCATATCTCAGAAACTATTAGCAATTACACCTATTGCCTTTTTTCATCAGGGAGTCAATCTGTGGAGGGGACAGGGGAAGATATTTTTTCCTACCTGTTCACTCTCCCTTCCTCCTTCACCACCCTCTTATCCCCCGAGCTAGTTACGGTAGCTCTCCAAGATGTTGAATATCCTTGGGATACTCAGACCAGCATGTTCTTGTTGTTATGTCTCCTGAATGCGCTTCAGGTTTTGTTTAAGGTTAAACAACTACTTAGGAATCTCATCTGGAGATCTGTCTTGAGGCGGGATAGTTGCGAGTGGCAGGGAGTGTGGGAGGATATGGGCGGGTTTCTAGAGCAGTGGGCACCTCCAGTGTTTTGGACATTCACCCCTGAACAACTGCAAAATCCTAAAAAACTGGTAGAATGCTTGAAAAAAAGGTGTCATGACTCTGGCAGTTCCAAAGTGACACAAATCACTGTGGCGTGCTGGGGTCTGGCTTGTGCCTATCGAGCTGCAATTGATGCTACTATCAACCTAGTGACAGACCCTGTGGCCGTTCCAGTTCCAGCTCCCGCAGCCGTCCCAGCTCCAGCTCCCGCAGCCGTTCCAGCCCCTGCAGCTGCTCCAGCTCCTGCAGCCGCTCCCACTCCTGTGGCTGGGTCAGAGAAATGAACTGTAGCAGTGCAAGTTGTCCCTGCAGAGGGTATTCCAACCCCTGTGGCAGACCCTGTGGCTGGGTCGGAGAAACGAAGATTCTGACCAGGACTAGAGGGGCCCTGCCTCCAGCCAGGGGGAGGAAAGGGACAACAGAGTTTATTGGACTGTGTGGATTCGATGGCCTGGCACGTCTGACGCACGGAAGTATAAGGCTCTAGTAGACACTGGTGCACAATGTACTTTAATGCCATCAAGCTGTAAAGGGCCAGAGCCCATCTGTATTTATGGCGTGACAGGGGGATCCCAGCAGTTAACTGTATTGGAGGCTGAAGTGAGTCTAACCGGAAATGAGTGGCAAAAGCACCGTATTGTGACTGGCGCGGATGCTCCGTGCATCCTTGGCATAGACTATCATAGAAGAGGATATTTCAAGGACCCAAAAGGGTTCCGCTGGGCTTTTGGCATAGCTGCCTTAGAAACAGGGGACATTAAACAGTTGTCTACCTTGCCCGGTCTCTCAGAGGACCCTTCTGTTGCAGGGTTGCTGAGGGTTGAAGAACAGCAAGTGCCAATCGCTACCACAACTGTGCAGCGGCGGCAATATCGCACCAGCCGAGACTCCCTGATTCCCATCCATAAGCTAATTCGTCAACTGGAGAGCCAAGGAGTGATCAGCAAGACCCATTCACCTTTTAATAGTCCCATATGGCCGGTGCGAAAGTCTAATGGTGAGTGGAGACTAACAGTGGACTATCGTGGCCTGAACGAAGTCACGCCACCACTGAGTGCTGCAGTGCTGGACATGCTAGAACTCCAGTACGAACTGGAATCAAAGGCAGCCAAGTGGTATGCCACAATTGATGTTGCTAATGCATTTTTCTCCATCCCTCTAGCAGCAGAGTGCAGGCCACAGTTTGCTTTCACTTGGAGGGGAGTCCAATATACTTGGAATCGGCTGCCCCAGGGGTGGAAACACAGCCCTACCATTTGCCATGGACTGATCCAGTCTGCGCTGGAGCAGGGGGAGGCTCCTGAACACCTGCAGTACATCGATGACATCCTTGTGTGGGGTGACACTGCAGAGGAAGTTTTTGAGAAAGGGAAGAAAATAGTCCAAATCCTTCTGAAGGCCGGTTTTGCCATAAAACAAAATAAAGTTAAAGGACCTGCACAAGAGATCCAGTTTTTAGGAATAAAATGGCAAGATGGACGTCGTCAAATCCCAATGGATGAGATCAACAAAATAACAGCTATGTCTCCACCAACTAGCAAAAAGGAAACACAAACTTTCCTAGGTGTCGTGGGGTTTTGGAGAATGCGTATTCCAAATTACAGTCTGATTGTAAACCCGCTCTACCAAGTAACCTGTAAGAAGAATGCTTTTGAATGGGGCCCTGAGCAACGACAAGCCTTTGAACAAATTAAGCAGGAAATAGTTCATGCAGTAGCCCTTGGGCCAGTCCGAACAGGACCAGATGTAAAGAATGTGCTCTACACCGCAGCCGGGGAGAATGGTCCCACCTGGAGCCTCTGGCAGAAAGAACCTGGGGAAACTCAAGGTCGACCCCTGGGGTTTTGGAGTCGGGGATACAGAGGATCTGAGGCCCGCTATACTCCAACCAAAAAGGAGATATTGGCAGCATATGAAGGAGTTCGATCTGCTTCGGAAGTGGTCGGTACTGAAGCGCAGCTCCTCCTGGCACCCCGACTGCCGGTACTGGGTTGGATGTTCAAAGGAAGGGTCCCCTCTACACATCATGCAACTGATGTTACATGGAGCAAGTGGGTTGCACTGATTACTCAGCGGGCTCGAATAGGAAACCCCAGTCGCCCAGGAATCCTGGAAGTGATTATGGACTGGCCAGAAGGCAAGTACTTTGGGATATCATCAGAGGAGGAGGTGGTCCGTGCTGAAGAAGCCCCACTGTACAACAAGCTACCAGAAAATGAGAAGAAATATGCCCTGTTCACTGATGGGTCCTGTCGTATTGTGGGAAAGCATCGGAGGTGAAAAGCTGCTGTATGGAGTCCTACACGACGAGTTGCAGAAGCTGCTGAGGGAGAAGGTGAATCGAGTCAGTTTGCAGAAGTGAAAGCTGGCCTTAGATATTGCTGAACGAGAAAAGTGGCCAGTTCTCTATCTCTATACTGATTCATGGATGGTAGCAAATGCCCTGTGGGGGTGGTTACAGCAATGGAAGCAGAACAACTGGGGACGCAGGGGCAAACCCATCTGGGCTGCTGCATTGTGGCAAGATATTGCTGCCCGAGTAGAGAACCTGGTTGTAAAGGTACGCCATGTAGATGCTCATGTGC
>NW_026109886.1:0-5000 GCF_013377495.2 Cygnus atratus
CCCGCATCCTGCTGCGGCCACCCCAGCAGCGGCTCACCCAGAAATGTTCAGAAATTCGCCCGTTTCAGACCCTTTCCGAACCCAGCAGCGCAGCCCCCCTCGGCTCTGTCCCCACGGTCGGGGGCTGTGCATCCCCTGCACCCCCTGCACCCCCTGTACCCTCTGCATCTCCTGCACCCCTGCACCCCCTGCACCCCCACAGCCCCTGCACCCCCTGCAACCCCTGCACCCCCTGCACCCCCACAGCCCCTGCACCCCCTGCAACCCCTGCACCCCCTGCACCCCCACAGCCCCTGCACCCCCTGCAACCCCTGCGCCCCCTGCACCCCCACAGCCCCTGCACCCCCTGCAACCCCTGCACCCCCTGCACCCCCACAGCCCCTGCACCCCCTGCAACCCCTGCACCCCCTGCAACCCCCACAGCCCCAGCTGGCTCTGACCCAGGGTGCCCTGGCCCCACACACCCCCTGCGGCCCCTTCTCCTGCACGGCTTCTGGGGCAGCATAGGCCTTGCATCCCCCTGTCCTCCTTCCTGTGGTTCATGAGGGCATTCCCCAGAAACGAGGGCAGCCTGGCCCGCGAGGCCGCTCACCCTGTTTCGGGGTGCAATGCCTTCCTCCCCCACGGCCCGGCCCCATGTGGGGCTCAGCACCACCGCCCTGGAGCAGGGGGTGCCGGGGGGGCAGCGGCTGCACCGGCCCCACGGCACCGCGGGTGCTGGGAACCAGAGCTTGAAGTCGGTGCAGAGGCAGCGCGGGAGCAGCGAGAGGAGGAGCCCGCGGTAACGGCAGGCGAACAGATGGAGACGGCGCTCGGTGCTCGGCGCAGGCAAGGAAGAAAATAACCCCGGGAGCTTGAACGTGCCGAGGGGCTGCGGAGCGGGGAAGTGGGGGAGAGGGAAGGGGGCGGGGGGCAGCGCTCACGGGGGGGCTGGAGCCTCTCCTAACGGGAATTTCATGCCCAGCCCCATTCCCCCAGCACCTCCTCACACCTCGCTGGGAACGGGAGGGGCGGGAAGCCTCGGCTCCCCCGGCGGCTGCTGAGCACGCGGTGGGGCTGGCGTCGAGATGCTCCTCGGGCAGGCTGCTCCGCACGGTGGGGGGGCAGCGGCTGGGAGGGGAGGGGGCTCGCAGCGGGATGTCACCCCCACCACAGCAGCTGCCCCTAGTCTGGGTCAGGGTGCGGGTCAGGGTCAGGGTCGGGGTCGGGGTCGGGGTCGGGGTCGGTGGGCTTTCTCCCTGCAGCACCTGCAGCTCCTCGGCTTTCCTCTGAGCTGGCCGCAGCCGCACGCACGCCTTAGAGGCACCGGCACCGAGCACGGCTGGCCGGCAGCAAGCACAAAGTGCAGGGAACTGCTTCACAGCGAGACCTGCGCGCTGCACCCACTGCCTGCACCGGCACCGGGGGGCACACCGGGGAGCAGGGGCTGTGGGGGAGGCCAGAGGCACTGGCAGAGACCTCGAGACCTCACAGCAGCGGCTCCCTGGTGCCGGTGGCAGAGGGGCCTGGGCGCTGCTGCTTGTAAAGGACCCGAGGAGCACTGAGGAAATCCCAGCCCGCGAGGGCAGCAGCTGCAGCGGGCGAAGCGGGGGCAGCCCGCTTCTGGCACCGGGCACAGGGCGGAGCGGCAGGGAAGGCACACGGCAGCCTTGGGGCGCAGCCGGTCCTGCGCCCGCCGCAGCGCTGCCCACGCCTGCGTGGCAAGGGGCAGCGGTGGCTCTGGGCCGAGCCCCTCGCGGTGCAGCACCTGCGGCAGCACCGGGCACCGGTGCCGCAGGGAGCGGGGGCAGCCGGGCACAGCTCGGCAGGGGTTTGGGGCCATTTCCCTCTCCGGTGCTCAGGGCAGGACGCGAGGGGCGGGTGCGGAGCGGGACCGGCCGGTCCCGGGGCATGCGGAGCCCCGCAGCTTCGCCTCTCCACCCCGACAGAGCAGCGATGCTGTGAAACTGGGCACGGCTTCGTGCTAACGGCGCTTTAAAGGAATATTGAAAAATCAAGGAGATTTTGAAGAGACCCACGCAGAGCGATTTGAGGGCTAGAGCGAGTGCCTTACAGTAGAAGATTTAAAGAGCACAATCTGTTCGGCTTATCCAAAAGAAGATTGAGGGGTGACTTGATTACACTGTAGAAGCACTTTCACAGGGAAATATTAAATGGCTCTTTAATTGAGCCAGGAAAGATATAAAAAGACTCAATCGCCAGAAGCTGAAGCCAGACAAATCCACATTGAAAATTAGGCAAAATTTAATCGGTGAGGGTGATTAACCACTAGATAAAGCACATGGAATTTGAGCAGTCACAACCACTCCAATGATTTTTTTCAGACATGGCTTATTTCCTACATCCTCAAAGTTATAAATCCTCTTTCTGCTTCGTATGCAGTATATGCATTCTTCTAAAATCTGCTGCTTCTTTTGCATCCTGCCGTCCAGCCCCCTCCCAGCCCTGTGATCCTCTTTCCTCTTTGCAGCAGCCTCTCCTCCAGTCCCGGGCGCTTGCTCTGCCTTCCTCCCGGGGGCCGAAAGCTGCACCCTAGAGCTGCGCCTGTAGCTGAATCATCATTGCTAAAGCCCTCCCTTTCTCTCTCCCTGGTGCATGCATCAAGCTCCCGTGATTTCCCCCCCTCCGTGCCCCAGAGGCTCTTCCACACCCCGCGTGCCGGGTTCGACTCCTCCTGCGCCCCGCGCCCTCCCCACACCTCCCACGGCTCCTGCTCGACACTGCCTCTTCCCGGGTGACCCGCGAACACAATCTGCTCTGCAGACGGCTTGCCAGCTGTCCTTCTGTCTAAAAACTTTGCTCTAAAACCTGTGCCAAGGAATCCCGAAGTAATGCACGTAACTTGTTAAAGTACTCAATAGAAAGGCGAAGGTTGTGAGATTTTCGTCAGGCTCCCGTGGTCCCTGGGGCCAGCAGCTGGCCTGGGGCTGGGCTCCCTCTTCCATCCCCACTACTGCTTATTTAAATAATTTACCAGCAACTAATAATAAATTTTGAATAAATAATAATAAAATAAATTTTTTCACCGTATCTTTTCTTGTTCTCTTCCATCAATGCTCTGCTGCCCTCAAAACTTTGCCTTTTCTTTACTCATTTATTCGGCCCAAAATCGGTGGGGCTGCCCCTGGGCACGGTGGAGCCGGTGCTGGTCCACCCCAGTACAAAAGAGACCTGGACACACTGGAGTCCAACGTAGGGCCAGGAAGATGCCGCAGGGCCCGGAGCCCCTCTGCTGTGAGGAGAGGCCGGGAGAGCTGGGGCTGCTCAGCCTGGAGCAGAGGAGGCTCCGGGGGATCCCGGCCGTGGCCGGCAGCACCCGCAGGGAGGTGCCGAGAGGCCGGAGCCGGGCTCTGCCCAGCGGTGCCCAGGGCCAGGCCCAGCGGCCCCGGGCCCAGCCTGGAGCCCGGGAGGCTCCCCCTGCCCCCCAGCAGCACGTCCGTGCTGGGCGGGTGCCGGAGCCCTGGCCCAGGCTGCCCCGAGAGGGGCTGGGGGCTGCTCCCTGCACAGCTCCAGCAGCGCCTGCCCGTGGGGCTGGGCACCAGCTCCGGGGGCTGCTGGAGCACGGCTGGGACCAGAGGGACCGGGGGGGCCTCCAGCCCCAACCAGGCTGGGATTCTGTGAAAATAACGTGGGCGCTACTTCTCCCTGGTGCGTGTCCCCATCCTTGTCCTCCCTGAGGTCCACACGAGGTTCTCTCTGCCCCTTTTCAGCCACCAGACCAGTGACACCAGCTGCTGGCAGCGGTCACCAGTAGAGTTGGATGCACTGGTGCTGTGCCTGGACGATGGCAGGGGCTGTGCCAACGGCTGGGTGCCGTGTGGAGGCCGCTGTGGGTGGCAGCTCTGAGAGAATCGGGCACTGGAAAGCCAGGGACTGGTTCTTCACGCTTTGGGCAGCGAAGCCCACAGCATCCTCCCTCTCCAGCCACCTCCCTGCCCTGCTCTCCCCATCCAGGCCGGTCTCTGCCCCGCACCGACCCCCCTCCCATGCGCCCCCACTTTCTCCTGGCTCTCCCCAGGACCCCACTGCAGACCCAGGCTGTGCCCGCACCATTGGCACCCTGAGGTGCTGCCCGGAGAGGGGGCAGCTCCCGCCGCCAGCTCCCCCCGCACCCTCTGCACCACGCTCAGTGCTGGGTGCCGGGGGGGGGGCAGCGCTTCCCAGGAGGAGCATTTTCAGGGGCATTTAGAAGGTACTGGGTGGCCCTGGTATACGTGTGGAGGATCTAGAGTGCAGCGGAGGACCCTGGTAGGCCTCCAGCGTGCCTGAGAGTGCAGCAGAGAACCCTGCGAGTATTCTAGAGGCCAGAAGATAGAAGGAAGAGCCCCTCTGTGGACTCTAGGGTGCAAAAGTAGGTTCTTAGGGCACCCTAGATTGCACTGGGGGACCGTGAGAGGCCTCTAGGACATGCTAGAGGACACAGGGTGTCACTGGGACGCTTTCAGGGGGACCTAGAGGGCACTGGGAGGCCCTGGTAGAATTGCTGAGTATCTCAAGTGCAGTGAAAAAATATGGGAGGCCTACAGTTTGCCTGGAAGTACAGCAGAGAGTAACGTGTCCCGTGCTCCTGCCCTCGAGCTCTGTTTTCTGCCCAAGCGCCCTCCCCACGGCACATTCCCACGGCTTGCGCTGGGGCGGGCGCCTGGCTGCTGGTGGGAGCTTCTGGAACACAGCTACATCGGTGAAGGTTTCACCTCTGCCGCACCTCCATGCCCACCGGTGCTGTGCTGGCCAACGACGCTCAGCCTCAGGGACTCAGCCCCGCGGGCAGCCAGCACCCGTCGCGAACCCGGAGCTGGGGAGGATGCAGGCCGTGGCTGGGGGCGCCCCCACATCCGCCGACTGAACCCGCAGCTTCCCCCCGCGGTGCAGGCACCAAGGCGCGTTGCGTCGGGGGCCGCATCTCCCCTCAGCTTGGAGAGCCGTCCCCCCGCGGGCTTCCTGGCGCTGCGGGTACACGACAGCGTGGGCAGGAGCCTGTTTTTGGATTCTGCTGGGCA
>NW_026109887.1:0-5000 GCF_013377495.2 Cygnus atratus
GGGGCACCGGGGGGGTAATGAGGGGGCACCGGGGGGGTAACGGGGGGTACCCAGGGGGTACCGGGGGGTACCCAAGGGGTACTGGGGGGCAACGGGGGATACCGGGGGGGTACCGGGAGGTGCCCAGGGGGTACCGGGGGGGTACTGGGCGTCGCCCCCCCCGCCTGGCCCGCACGGGCCCTGACCCCGCCTGACCGGGAGCCGCCGCCCCCCGCCCCGGGGAGCCCCGAGGAGCCCCGGGGCCGCCCCGCTGCCGCCGCTCCCGGGCTCCCCGGTGTCGCCGCCCCCGCACGGCCCCCGTGCAGGCTGCAGGCACCGGGGTAGGGGCCGCGGCTGGGGCAGGGGCAGGGGCACGGCGCCCTCGGTACCGCCCGGCCCGGCCCCGCCTCGGGGGGATAACGGGGGAGGACTGAGGGGGACGGGAGGTGGCGCTCTAGCACACATCGGGCAACTCTATGGTGGCGCCGCTCTAGCCGCGCGCTGAGCGCTCTATGGTGCCGCGCGCTGCTTCCGGCACGCCCCTAGGGGGTGCCGCCGCGGGTCACGCGGTGACCCGGAAGCGCCGTGGCGAGGCGGCGGGCGGGAACTACAAACTCCCAGCAGCCCCCGCGCCGGCAGCGGCCACCTCCCTGCTCCTCCCCCCCGTCCCCCTTCACATCCATCCCCCGCCGCTGGCGCGCGCCTTTGCCGGCGTCGCCGCCGCGCTGACGTCACCGTCGCGGCTACGTCACCGCGCCGCGGGACGCCGGCGGCCGTGAGTCCCCCGGGGAGGCGGCCCCGGGGCTGGGGGAGGGGGGCGGAGGGACCGGGGACCGGGGTGGGGGGGGGACGGGCGGGCAGGGAGGCGGCCCCGGGCCCCCAACGCGGAGCCGCCGCCCCCGGCGGCCCCGGGCCGCGGCCTGCCCCCGGCGGGAGCCCCCGAGGCCTGCGGCTGCCGGGAGCGGAGCCCACGGGGCCCCCCCCCGCCTGGTCCCGGCCCTCAGCCGCCCCCGGGGCCCGGCCCCGGCCTCGCGCCGTGTCTGGGGGGGGGGGGCCCGGGGCTGCCGGCACCGCCTGGGGCGGGGGGGGGGGGCTCGCTGTGGTGATGCCGGGGGTAACGGTGGGGGCTCGGTGTCACGATAATGATACCGGGGGCTAACGGTGAGTCACCCGGTGTCGCGATACCGGGGGGCTAACGGTGGGTGCTCAGTGTCGCGATAACAGTGACTGACGGTGGGGCCTCAGTATCGCGATAGCGGTGGCTAACAGTGGGTGCTCAGTATCGCGATACCGGTGGCCAACGGTGAGACCCTCGCTGTCGCGATACCGGTGGCTAACGGTGAATCCCTCGGTGTTGTGATGGCGGTGGCTAACGGTGAGTCAGCCAGCATCACGATACCGGTGGTGAGCGGTGGGTCCCTCAGTATCACGATACCGGTGCCTAACGGTGAACCCCTCGGTGTTGCGATGCTGGTGGCTAACGGTGGGTCTTGGGTATCACGATACTGGTGGCTAACGGCGGGCGCTCAGTATCGCGGTACCACTGAGTAACGGTGGGTCCTTCAGGATCACGATACCAGTGCCTAGCAGTGGGTCCCTCAGGATCGTGATACCAGCGGCTAACGGTGGGTGCTCGGTGTCGTGATAACGGTGACCAACAGTGGGTGCTCAGTGTCACGATACGGGTGGCTAACGGTGAATCCCTCGCTGTCGCGATACTGGTAGCTAACAGTGAGTCACCCGGGGTTGCAACACCGGTGGCTAGCGGCGGGTCCCTCAGTATCGCGATACCGGTGCCTAACGGTGAGTCACCCAGCGTCGTGATACCGGTGGCTGACAGCGGGTCCCTCAGCATCACGATACCGGTGCCTGACGGTGAACCCCTCGGTGTTGCGATGCAGCCGTGGTGCCGCGGCCGCTGGTCACGGTGAGCTGCCAGGAGCGGCTCCGGCCGGGCCCCTGCCCGCGCCTCCCGAGCTGCCGCCGCTGCTCCGGGCAGCAGAGCCCCGAAAACCATCCTGACGGCGGCCGGGGGCTCATCAAAGCGTCCCCGTCCCTCGCGGGGAACAGGGAAGGGTCCCCGAGGAGCCGGGCGCTGCCGTGACGCCGCGTGCGGCGGGGCTGGCTCTGGGGGCACCCCCGTGCCGCACCCCCGCCTCGCGCCCCTCCCGCAGCTGCGCCCGCCAGCTCTCAGCGTGCCGTTTCCGTACCGGATCCCCCGGGGGTGCTGATTTCTCGCCCCGCGCTGCCCGCAGGGGGCAAGTTGCCCGTCGGGGGCCCCCTGCAGCAGCGGGGCCACGAGGCCCGGGAAGCGCAGGGCAGCGTTTGGGCTCCGCAGCACCTGTCCTGCCCCGGCCCCGGTGACCAGGGGACACCCGCCGGTGCCCCCTCAGGTGCTGCGGAGCTCACTGGAGACGTGAATGTCCCAGCCCGGTGCTGGCCGGGTCACCCAGGGCGAGTCCGAGCCCTGGCGTCCCTAAAGGCGGAGCGGGAGGGAAGGAGCGAGGGATATGTACAGAGAGGGGGCCTTGCTGGGGCGCTGCGGCCATCGCGTCCCCCCCCGAGGGTCCGTGCCCCGCTCGGGCTGCGGCAGGGGCGGCCCTCACCTCCGCCGCAAGGGCAGGAGCGGCTCCCCCCGAGAGCTGCGGCCCCAAGCGGGGGCTGCTCTCGCCTGCCAGCCGTCCCCCACCGCCCCGGTACACGCTCAGGGCCGCAGGCACACCGGGGCCGGCTCGGGGACCCCCTGTGGTGCCGGGACCCCGCAGACCCCGGTTGGGTTTTGCCCGGAGCCGCGGGGTTGCAGCTGCGCCTCCCCCCCCCCCCCCCCCCCCCCCTCCCCGCACGGCCCGGGCGCAGGACTACAACTCCCGGCAGCGCTCCGCGCGCGGGCCGCGGGGAGGCTTTCCCGTAAACAGAGGCTCTGAACTCGGGCCAGACCCCGGGGCTGCCTCCTTCCTTCCCCCGCGGATAACTCGGAGGAGGAGGAGGAGGAGGAGGAGGGTCCGGGCGCCCGCCGCGCCGCTCCCGCCGCCGCCCGCGCTCTCCCGTTGCCGCCGCCGCCGCGCTCACTCCTCCGCTCTCCTCCGCTCCCACAGGGCCCCGCAGCAGCCATTTGGAGGAAGTTGGGGAAGATCCGAGCCCGCCGTGGAAGGCGGAGGGAGAGGACACGGCCGCCGCCCCGCGCCCGACGGCCCCCAGGGGCACGATGTCCGCCGGGGGGGCTCCCCAGGTACGGCGGGGGTGGTGGTGGTGGTGGTGGGGGGCGGGGGGGGGCGGCGGCTCGCGCTCCGTCCCCCGAGGGATCGGCCGTGCCCCGAGGGCCGAGCGCGGCGCGGGGGGAGCCCGGGGTTGCCTTTTGTGCCGCCGCCTTGTCCTTGTCGTGGCGGCCTCCCCCGGGGGCCGGGAGCTCCCCCGGTGCTTTCCTCCACCTCTGGTCGCTGGGAACTGCTCTCGCCCCCGGAGGCCCCGCCGGCTCCGCGCGAGACTTTCCCTTTGGAATTGGCACTTCTGGAAGTTGTGACAGCCCTCGGAGCGCCGCCCGGGCTCGCTGCCTGGTGCCGTCTGTTCTCCCCGTGTTCCTGCCAAGCCGCCGGGGAGCTCCGGGGGAGGACGAGGGGAGCCCCGGGGAGGGCAGGGGGGGGCGGAAGGGGCGCCAGGCTTCCCGGGAGGAGCTGCTCGGGGCTCTCGCAGCGACCTCCCCCTTTGGTCCCGGCCCTGGCTGGATGGCCCTGAGGCACGGGGGAGCAGCAGCTTCGTGGCGCCGAAAGGGATCGGGGGGCAAGTGGGAGAGGGCACGGGACCGCTGCGACGCCTCCCAGCGCCCAGGCCCCGCGGGAGGCAGCGCTGCCGCGCGCCTCCTGCCGGGAGAAAACGAAAAGAAAAGGCAAAACCAAAGCAAAGCGGCCGTGGCCGGCTGCTGAAACGCTTCCCCTCTCTCCTGGAGCAGCCCGCCCACGTCCTGAACCTGCTCCCTTACCCCAGGCTGAACGAGGTGCCCAGGGCTGGCCATGAGCTGGGTTCTGCGGGCGCAGAGATCCCCTCCGACCCCTGCACAGGTGAGGGCCCGGGGCGGCCGGCGGGGGGCTCCTGCGTCCCCTGGGGTGCGGGCGGTGCCGGGGGGCGGGGGGCAGGGAGCAGGATCCGTTCCTAAACCCGTGCAGATGTGGCACGGGGGTGGGGAGGAAACCCCCCGCCCGCGCCGCAGGCAGGTCAGCCCGCCCGCCTTGCTGCGGCCGCTGCGCTGGTGCAGGTGGAGACTTCCCTTCTGCCCGGGCGGTTGGGGCCGCGCTGGTTGCGTTCTTGCGGTGGCCTTTGAAATCCTATCGTGGAAGCGTCAGGCGGGATCTGAGGATACCGGGGTGAGTTTGCGAGGCTCTGAAGGAACGTTGTTTTCCAGGGAGCGGTGTTCTCGCTCACCTTTCGCTGGAGCGCGCGTTGCCAGGAGGAGGGAGGCTGGAGCTTGTGTTTCTTTTTATCTTTAATTACACTTCAGGCAGCGGCAGCTTAAAATAGATGAAAGCAATGCCCTGAGGCTCGGTTAATTTTAGCTTATTTGTGAATTAACGCAGGCATCTCCAGCATAATGATGTGTGTGCCGAATGCATGTTTTGCAGTGTGACAGTTCATGGTGACCAGCTCTTATCCCTTCAACCAGGCTACAGATTTTTCAAGCCCGGTGGCTTGTTCGGTATTAAACAGTCGGAGGAGCCGTTCCCCGAAGGCCAGCAAATGCAGGAGGACAGCAAGATCCTCGTGAGCCCGTGTGCAGGTAGGTGCGTCCCGTGTCCCTGCGGAGGCTTCGCAGCGGTTGGCGATTGGCCTTGGCAGGGGGCCTTGGTCCTGCGGGGCTGTCGGCAGCCGTTCTGGGCCGGTTACTGGGAAGTTTTTGCCGTAGCCGCTGGCGGCTCCCAGCAGGCCACGGGTGGAACGGGTTCTGGAAGGGTTCTGTCCCCCCTCCCCGGGTAATTAGGGCGCTGTAAACTGCGGCCAAGGTCTCTGAAATTGATGTCTTGAATCTTTTT
>NW_026109888.1:0-5000 GCF_013377495.2 Cygnus atratus
TTGGCTGCCAGCCGGGCTAAACCACAACAGCCAATTTGGCGCCCAACGTGGGGCACGAAGGGTTGAGATATCGACAGATTTGACCCAAGTGTGTTAAACTAAAATTGGTATAAGTATTCGACCTGCTTAATAGTTGCTAGTCACAATGTTGATTGCTTTCATCTCAAGTCTGCTGTACCTGTTTCCCAGATTGAGTTTTATAGCAAGTTACTTTCTGTATGTGCTCCCTGTCATGCTGTTTATCCTTTCCGGGCCCTGGTTCAAGATTGTTATGGTACTGTGTGGTGTAACGATGGCTTATGAAATGATGAGATATCTGGTCATGACTCTAACCTGGTATTTGTACTCAGCACTGTCGTCGACTCTATACTTCGGAAACCATATCTCAGAAACTATTAGCAATTACACCTATTGCCTTTTTTCATCAGGGAGTCAATCTCTGGAGGGGACAGGGGAAGATATTTTCTCCTACCTGTTCACTCTCCCTTCCTCCTTCACCACCCTCTTATCCCCCGAGCTAGTTACGGTAGCTCTCCAAGATGTTGAATATCCTTGGGATACTCAGACCAGCATGTTCTTGTTGTTATGTCTCCTGAATGCGCTTCAGGTTTTGTTTAAGGTTAAACAACTACTTAGGAATCTCATCCGGAGATCTGTCTTGAGGCGGGATATTTGCGAGTGGCAGGGAGTGTGGGAGGATATGGGCAGGTTTCTAGGGCAGTGGGCACCTCCAGTGTTTTGGACGTTCACCCCTGAACAACTGCAAAATCCTAAAAAACTGGTAGAATGCTTGAAAAAAAGGTGTCATGACTCCGGCAGTTCCGAAGTGACACAAATCACTGTGGCGTGCTGGGGTCTGGCCTGTGCCTATCGAGCTGCAATTGATGCTACTATCAACCTAGTGACAGCTCCCGCAGCCGTTCCAGCTCCAGCTCCCGCAGCCGTCCCGGTTCCAGCTCCCACAGCCGTTCCAGCTCCCGCAGCCGTTCCAGCTCCCGCAGCCGCAGCCGTCCCGGTTTCGGCTCCTGCAGCCGTTCCAGCTCCCGCAGCCGTTCCAGCTCCAGCTCCCACAGCCGTTCCAGCTCCAGCTCCTGCAGCCGTTCCAGCTCCAACTCCCGCAGCCGTCCCGGTTCCAGCTCCCACAGCCGTTCCAGCTCCCGCAGCCGTTCCAGCTCCAGCTCCCGCAGCCGTTCCAGCTCCAGCTCCCGCAGCCGTTCCAGCTCCAGCTCCTGCAGCTGTTCCAGCTCCCGTAGCCGTTCCAGCTCCCGCTCCTGCAGCCGTTCCAGCTCCAACTCCCGCAGCCGTCCCGGTTCCAGCTCCCACAGCCGTTCCAGCTCCCGCAGCCGTTCCAGCTCCAGCTCCCGCAGCCGTTCCAGCTCCAGCTCCCGCAGCCGTTCCAGCTCCAGCTCCTGCAGCTGTTCCAGCTCCCGTAGCCGTTCCAGCTCCCGTAGCTGTTCCAGCTCCAGCTCCCGCAGCCGTCCCGGCACCCACAGCCGTTCCAGCTCCCGCAGCCGTTCCCACTCCTGTGGCTGGGTCAGAGAAACGAACTGTAGCAGTGCAAGTTGCCCCTGCAGAGGGTACTCCAACCCCTGTGGCAGACCCTGTGGCTGGGTCAGAGAAACGAACTGTAGCAGTGCAAGTTGCCCCTGCAGAGGGTATTCCAACCCCTGTGGCAGACCCTGTGGCTGGGTCGGAGAGGCGAGCTGTAGCAGTGCAAGTTGCCCCTGTAGAAAAGGTGAAAAAATGGTATAGAGACTCAGGTCGTTTAGAACGCAGAAAGTCTTCTGCTAAGTCTGGGCGTGGAGAAGACGAGGCTGGGCCATCAAGTGTGCAGGAGGATGACGATGAGGATGAGGATGTTGACAAATCAACAGTAACTACCCGAACCCTATACCAGCGTGAGCTACGAGATGTGCGAAAAGATTTTGGTCGCTGTATAGGTGAACAGCTTGTCACCTGGCTGCTCCGGTGCTGGGACACTGGAGCCAATGGTGTGGAATTAGAGGGCAGGGAAGCCAAGCGGTTGGGATCCCTTGCTAGAGATGCAAGCATTGACAAAGCAATTGGAGATGGAGCACGATCTCACAGCCTCTGGAGGCGTCTCCTGTTAGCTGTGAAGGGAAGGTATCCCTACAAGGAAGAACTTGTATGTCTACCAGGCAAGTGGACCACCATGGAGAAGGGAATCCAGTACCTGAGGGAATTAGCCGTACGGGAAGTAATTTATAAGGACCTAGACGACGCACAAACATCCACAGATCCAGATGACGTCCAGTGTACTCGACCCATATGGCGGAAGTTTGTACATAATGCACCATCAACATGGGCCAGCACATTGGCAATAATATCCTGGAAAGACGGTGAAGATCCCACAGTGGGTGACATGGCTAAACAACTCCGGCAGTACGAAGGAAATCTCTCCTCTTCCCTACAGGCCTGCGTCTCGGCTGTGGAGAAACTCTCTGAAGAGTTCCACCAACTTAAAGAGAATTTATCTTCCCCCCCACCTGAACAAACCAGTGGCCACCAACTAAAAGAGAATACTTTGGAGAAACTTTTTGAAGAGGTCCACCAACTTAAAGAGAATTTATATTCCCCCCGACCTGAACGAACCAGTGGCCACCAACTAAAAGAGAATACTTTGGAGAAACTTTTTGAAGAGGTCCACCAACTTAAAGAGAGTGTATTTTCTTCCCCACCTGTACGAACCAGCGTCTCGGCTATTAGGGGTAAACGCGCATCCGTGCAAAGAAGACAATATGGTGGGTACACACCCCGCGCCACCCTGTGGTTCTACCTACGTGACCATGGAGAGGACATGAGAAAATGGGATGGAAAATCTACTGAGACCCTAGAGGCACGGGTACGTGAGTTACAAAAGAAAACAATCGGGAGAAAGGGGTTCTCTGAAAAGTTTGCTGCTCCAACTTCTAGCAGGCAGTCTTTTAAACACAGAAACGAAGATTCTGACCAGGACTAGAGGGGCCCTGCCTCCAGCCAGGGGGAGGAAAGGGACAACCGAGTTTATTGGACTGTGTGGATTCGATGGCCTGGCACGTCTGACGCACAGAAGTATAAGGCTTTAGTAGACACCGGTGCACAATGTACTCTAATGCCATCAAGCTGTAAAGGGCCAGAGCCCATCTGTATTTATGGCGTGACAGGGGGATCCCAGCAGTTAACTGTATTGGAAGCTGAAGTGAGTCTAACTGGAAATGAGTGGCAAAAGCACCGTATTGTGACTGGCCCGGATGCTCCGTGCATCCTTGGCATAGACTATCTTAGAAGAGGATATTTCAAGGACCCAAAAGGGTTCCGCTGGGCTTTTGGCATAGCTGCCTTAGAGACAGAGGACATTAAACAGTTGTCTACCTTGCCCGGTCTCTCAGAGGACCCTTCTGTTGTGGGGCTGCTGAGGGTTGAAGAACAGCAAGTGCCAATCGCTACCACAACTGTGCACCGGCGGCAATATCGCACCAACCGAGACTCCCTGATTCCCATCCACGAGCTAATTCGTCAACTGGAGAGCCAAGGAGTGATCAGCAAGACCCATTCACCTTTTAATAGTCCCATATGGCCAGTGCGAAAGTCTAATGGTGAGTGGAGACTAACAGTGGACTATCGTGGCCTGAACGAAGTCACGCCACCACTGAGTGCTGCAGTGCCGGACATGCTAGAACTCCAGTACGAACTGGAATCAAAGGCAGCCAAGTGGTATGCCACAATTGATATTGCTAATGCATTTTTCTCCATCCCTCTAGCAGCAGAGTGCAGGCCACAGTTTGCTTTCACTTGGAGGGGAGTCCAATATACGTGGAATCGGCTGCCCCAGGGGTGGAAACATAGCCCTACCATTTGCCATGGACTGATCCAGTCTGCGCTGGAGCAGGGGGAGGCTCCTGAACACCTGCAGTACATCGATGACATCATTGTGTGGGGTGACACGGCAGAGGAAGTTTTCGAGAAAGGGAAGAAAATAGTCCAAATCCTTCTGAAGGCCGGTTTTGCCATAAAACAAAATAAAGTCAAAGGACCTGCACGAGAGATCCAGTTTTTAGGAATAAAATGGCAAGATGGACGTCGTCAAATCCCAATGGATGTGATCAACAAAATAACAGCTATGTCTCCACCAACTAGCAAAAAGGAAACACAAACTTTCCTAGGTGTCGTGGGGTTTTGGAGAATGCATATTCCAAATTACAGTCTGATTGTAAACCCGCTCTACCAAGTAACTCGTAAGAAGAATGCTTTTGAATGGGGCCCTGAGCAACGACAAGCCTTTGAACAAATTAAGCAGGAAATAGTTCATGCAGTAGCCCTTGGGCCAGTCCGAACAGGACCAGACGTAAAGAATGTGCTCTACACCGCAGCCGGGGAGAATGGTCCCACCTGGAGCCTCTGGCAGAAAGAACCTGGGGAAACTCGAGGTCGACCCCTGGGGTTTTGGAGTCGGGGATACAGAGGATCTGAGGCCCGCTATACTCCAACCGAAAAGGAGATATTGGCAGCATATGAGGGAGTTCGATCTGCTTCGGAAGTGATCGGTACTGAAGCGCAGCTCCTCCTGGCACCCCGACTGCCGGTACTGGGTTGGATGTTCAAAGGAAGGGTCCCCTCTACACATCATGCAACAGATGCTACATGGAGCAAGTGGGTTGCACTGATTACTCAGCGGGCTCGAATAGGAAACCCCAGTCGCCCAGGAATCCTGGAAGTGATTATGGACTGGCCAGAAGGCAAGTACTTTGGGATATCAGCAGAGGAGGAGGTGGTCCGTGCTGAAGAAGCCCCACTGTACAACAAGCTACCAGAAAATGAGAAGAAATATGCCCTGTTCACTGATGGGTCCTGTCGTATTGTGGGAAAGCATCGGAGATGGAAAGCTGCTGTATGGAGTCCTACACGACGAGTTGCAGAAGCTGCTGAGGGAGAAGGTGAATCGAGTCAGTTTGCAGAAGTGAAAGCCGTTCAGCTGGCCTTAGATATTGCTGAACGAGAAA
>NW_026109889.1:0-5000 GCF_013377495.2 Cygnus atratus
AAAACCGAAAAGCACAACTGATATTAAAACACAACATTAAAATGAGATATGCTGATGGAGCTATATCTCTTGTTTGAAAAGAAATACTTTAAGTTGATAATTTATTATAGTATATCCACAACCCAAAATTACCCTGGAGATGAGTAGTTCATTTAAGGCGGATGACCTACAGCTTATGTTCTATAACACAGGTATGGATACAAACGCTGAATGTCCGGAGCTCAGGGTCACTTGTTTCTGGGGTCTGAGATGGAGTTTGTATGTCCCTTTCCATCTGGGTGTTCATGTCTAGGTTTTAGCAGGGGCCAGGGGAGGGGGAAAGCTGGCAGGGCGGGGGATGGGGGTGGTGGGATGTGCAAGGGTTGCCTCACTGTGAATGCACCAGAATGCACCAGGCACTGCTCTGTGCCAGGTGCAGCTGGATCTGGCCAGTTCCAGCCATCTCCTCAGTGGACTCACCACAAGACAAAGCTGATCACATAAACAGAAATAATAAAAAGTCAAAATACTGTGCAGCTGTGTAAGAGACAAGAATGAAGGAAAATGAAGCAAAACAAAATGTAAGAAAGCCCTGCAGACACCAAGGTCAGAGAAGAAGGAGCGGGAGGCAGTGCTTCAGGCACCCAAGCACAGAGTCCCCTAAGTCTGTGAAGGTACCATGGTGGAGCAGGTTTTTGCCTGCAGCCCATGGAGAGGACAAAGACAGAGGAGGTGGATATTTCCTGAAAGAAGAAGATGCAGCCTGTGGAGCTCATGCTGAAGTAGGTTCTCCTGACAGGAACTGTGACCTGTGAAGGATTAATTTTGGAGCAGGTTTATCTTCTGTCACTAAGAACTACAGACCCTGGAAAGGACCCATGTTGGAGCAGTTCTTGAAGGATACCATGACCTGAGAAGGACCAAAGCCCTTTCTCTGGGCTTCCATTTTGTTATCAATGGGTAGAAATAGGCTCCTTTAGAATAAAATGCATCTGACCTGCGATGCGAGTTCTGGATACCAACTTTGATATGCTGTCAGGGAATATAAAGTCTTCATTCTTTAGACTTTACTAGCCTTGTTTCCTGTAATAATTGTTAGGAAGAAAATAGTTACTTTTCCTTAGTTTGCAACTCACTTTCATACAACTCTTTTCACTTTTTATTCCAGGGGAAAGAATGATCAAAATTGCAACCAAAGGGGTTTGGGAAAGTATTTATCAAATATTGAGGATTATATGGTGCTATATATATCTTTTCTCTGTTTGGGCATTACTACACTCTCCTCATTGATCCCAGTAATACCTTCATTTCATTAGCATCCAAAGGAGAAAAACATTTTTGACCCCTCTCTTATAAAAGTGAATTATTTTATTCATTTGGCTGTTTATCAATACAGTTATCACACAGTAATTGACTGGTCACAGGAATTTCATTTCTCAGTGGTGTCTAATATAATCTGTAAATTATATTACAGAGACTTACTCATTATGTCTGACATACTCCGCATTTTGACTGGCTAGCCATACAGCCTCTCTTTTGAGATTCAGATTGCCAGAAATGTAACAGAGAACTAGAATGGCTTCCTGCCAATCAAATTATAGAACACTGAAAAGGTCAGAGTTATACAGTATATTACTGTCTTTCAGAGATTGTACTGGGTATTAAAATTCTCTGATGTCTCATTCACTGACAAAGATTGTAATGAGAACAGGAAACAGCACAGGATGGATCAGGCTTTGTGACCACGATTTTTATGAGGATGATAAATGTGTGTGTGTTAACCCATTCTCATTACATCTGGACTTTTAATATTTGGAGTTCTTTAGTTAGAAAAATCCAAAGAAAAACTTCTTAGACTAACACTATTCAGGCATCCCTTGGTTAGAGACAGAACAGTAATTCCAACTCAGGAGTAAAATGTGAAACAAATTTTGAGAGAAAACGAACAGATCTAAATAGTAGGAAAACTACATCAGATGATTTCCTGCTGTAATTTACTGTGTGCTCTAAAAAATTCTAAGTTGATGTTCTTGTTACCTCTTCAGGGCAGAGTGAATTCAGTGCTCAAAACCACTTGCACACTGCCTGGATGAATAAAAAAGTAACATCTATCAGGAGAGTAGGCATTCCAGGACTAACGCACCCTTGGTGAGATCAATCTTTAAGCTCATTAGAATTTTACCATCTGGGGCTTAGTCCACCACTGTTCTTCAGCTTGCATCTCAATTATCACACACAAATAATGCCACATACTGACATTCTAGCTCCACAGTGGTTTATTGCCTTTTTCCTCTACTGAAAATGGCTACGTAAGGCAATGGATAAGTTGTACTTAAGTTATCTTAGATCATATGTTTGTGTCTATGTTATGGGACAGTTAGTCTCTGTTACCTCTTCACATCTCATATAAGTGGGAATAACTGGGAAAAATAACAGAGGTTTGGCTTGTCTTTCTCTGTAGGCATCTTTTTCTGTGGTAAAGAACAGTTTAGCTGGAGCAGTTAGTGTAAGGTTAAGATATGCTCATGATATTAAAAACAAAAAATAAACAACAACAACAACAAAATGAACAAAAAAAAAAAGAGAGAAAAATATTCAAATAAAGAGCAGTAACAAAAAAGATTAAGATAAACTTTTACCAGAAAAGCCAAGTGGAGAGTATGAACCCTAAGGAGTTAAATATCAAAACTTACTTTTCCATAAGGAAAACAATTCTTCAGAATAAATGCCTTGTGTTAGAAAAATATGTTTTAGAAAGAGAGAAGCATTTATATTCAGGCTTTCCTGAACCTTATTTATTTGTCTACTTTCCTTGTTACAAGTACTGCAGAAATACAATTCTACAATATCATCTTTCATCTGGTGTCTCACTGTACTGTGAATACATTTTGGTAGTATCTTCATGTAAGCAAAAATATGATAAATACAGGAACCAACAGAGAATCATTCCTAGCTCCACTGAAGTGTGTTGAATTCCATAATTCAGCTTATGCAGACACACATGTCTAATGTTATGTTGCAGCCATTAGGAGACTTAGGTCCTTTTTTTTTTTTTTCTTGAAAGTTCACACATTTATGTAAAATTCAGTTTTTAAGTGGGGAATGTAATGTTTCTGTTAGCCTTTACTGGCATTGTATTGGCAAGAGTACTCATGGTTGTGAGTCCCAAAGGTGTCTTACAGTGATGGGAGTCCTGTGTTTGCTTAGATTTGAAACATTGATAACTGCTGTGGTATTCTGTACCATTTCCTGTAGTATGCATGTTAATGGTACAATCTGGTCTTTCTTTACTGTCACAAACAATTTGATAGGAAATAACACATTTTAAAATATAAATAAAAACATGTTTCTTTCTCCTAATCAACCAAATTTATGACAGTGTAACCCCCTTCAAATCATTGGTAACACTGAACTAGAACTAGTATTTTCAGATGGATATAAAGAAATTTTGTTGGAGAATAAAACAGCATTTGGCCTAATTTTGGAATAATTTTCATTAAAGGAATGTGAAGTTTTGTGCAATGGATTTGAGAAATTGGTCCAGAGCCTTTAAATTTATGACTTCAATAAACAATGCAATTACATTTTAAACTAAAGCAACAAATTCTAAGAAGTTGCAAATTTTATAAGCTATTCTCACATTGCTAATATTCATTACCATTAAAACTGACACTACAGTCATTCTTGTCTTAGAATAATTTTAAAATTAATTTTCTTCTATTACAGGTAGTGCTCACTACAGCAAGATAGATGGCAATACATATACAAAGCGTTAGCCAACATAGAGTAGTTTCTACTGCAAAATAAAGTTTCTTAAAATTTTCTGTTTCAGTAAAAATCAGAAAATCTCTCCCTCTGCTCTGTTTTAGAAAAATAATTGCAACATACTCAAATTAGAGATATCCATACATTTCTTTTCTACAGCAGCTAGAGAAGGGGATGTATAATAGTGTTGATTAAATATAAAAACAGTGGTCAGTGTTAGACATTTTCCTCTGAGTTTTCAGTAGTAAAAAAGGAGATACAAACCAAACTAAATATTCTGTTATGTGACTCTTTCTCTAAACCATGAACAAAGCTTTTGCCACTATGTTCATACAGTATGAATTCTATGAGTGTGTAAGGAAAGCGTTGAATAAAATTTTTGTAAAAATATGCATCATTATTAAAATAAAACATAATTCTGTCTACTTGTCAGATGTCAGATTGCAGTAGGATTTGATAGTAATAATAACCATAGTCTAGTGTATGCACGTGAGCTAAATTATTAATGCATTTGATAATGCTCTATGTTTGGATTCTTTTAGTCTTTTACCAAGGAATCAAACTTTTGGGTACTAGATTTGGTAATTATCCATTGTCCAGAGCTGACCTGACAGCTCCTAAGTATCTTTTTATGTGAGTTGTTGCTATATCTATGATCACCATAATGCATATGCTAGAGCGAGACAGGGGATTGATCTTCAATAGATGAAAAGGCAAGGAGATGGAACAAGGTTTCAGTGATATCACTGACTATTGAATGTAACAGATCACTGCCCAACAAAAACGTGTCCTTTCTTACTTGGTTGTAGTTAGGGGCACAGAGTCAAGAAAATGACCGTATTTCTCAAAGTCAGAGAAAGACAGTCATGGTCTGTAGTGATCTTTATTTACATAAGAAAATAGAAAAAAAAGATTTATGTGGAAAGTGGAGAAAAAAAACACACTATGAAATCATACAGAGCTCGGAAAAAAAATCTACACATTTTGAAAATTCATGAAAATTCTCATGCATGTGTATTTTTGGCGCTCCTTATCATAGGCTGTGATTTACATCGTGCTTGACACATTAATTATAAAAAGAGAGAGTTCAGTAGTCCAGTTATAATGTTCCATATAGTCTGGGAGTGATTGGTACAAACTATAAAACTCTTTGACCTTTCTAATTTTCTGACAGACAATTTGATAGCCTTTACTAATTCTCCTTCAGAGCATCAGTCATCTCTAAAAAGGGGAATTAAAAAACAAAAACAAAAACA
>NW_026109890.1:0-5000 GCF_013377495.2 Cygnus atratus
GAAAAAGTTTAAGGAAATATCTCTATTCAGCTTCAGTTCTTTTATTTCTAAACAAAATCTAAATCTAGAAATAAATTCACACAGTTCCCCCTTTTAACTATTATTTCTGTGGTAAGACAGAAGCAACTGACAGACAAATAAATTAATTATTTGTGAGGTACCTATTGCAGAATGTGTTTTTTTGCGGGATTTTCATTTAAATAGCCTCAAATGCGAAGGGTTTGCAAAATTCTCCATACTTTTTAACTGTATAAAACATAAAAAACAAAATTTTTTAACATCATAAATAGCTTTTGGAATATTTTGATAGATTGGCAGATGATACAAAGCTCATTTTAATGCTGATGTACCTGAAAATCATAATGGAAGTGTATTGGTTTGACTATGGCACAGTAGTCAATTGCATTCTTGAGAACAAAAAGAAATTTTAGTAAAGGATGAAATGATTTAAGTGATAAAGTGCTTTAGAAACTGGATTTTAATTGGAAAACTGTTAAGCAATCATGTCAACAAACTGTATTAAAAAAAAAAAAAGAAAGAAATGAAGGGCTACATGTCTGTATGTGACGGGATTTGTTGTCTGGTCACTATTGAGCTAGGGCTGAAGTCATACAAGTAACCTTGAGAAAAAGGAATTTGGGAAGTAGCTCTGCCAGCTAAGCCACCAATCTGAAATCAGTGTGGGCACATATGGACCACAAGATGTGAGCACTATCGAAATATCCTGCATGAAATGAATCTGTCAGTCTCAATTCATTTTCCACACCCATGTCCCAAAAATATACCCTTAAACATGACCTTCCCTGTTCGGAGTTTCAGCCAAGAGATAAAAGAAAGAAAGAGCCACAGAAAATCAACTTATATTCAACCTGTAAAGCATGTCTGAGAGCAGCAGCATGGGAGAACCAATATTCCTGACGGCCCATGAGAAGGTTACGATGCAGGTATGGGCCTTCGTCAAGGTGACACAGATTACGGGGCCTGGCTATAAACTGTTCTGACCTTACGTGGTCAGCAGACGTGTTTAAATCATGATTGCTTACGACTCCTTTTTCAGATACTGACTATGACCCCTAATAGACATTCATAATGGCCTTTAGAAGCGAACCTTGGTTTCAGGTTAAGTGAATTTTGTTTCAGCCCTTTTTGAACCCATCCAAATATAAGAATTTGAAATTTCGTTTAAGAAAACAGGTTGGCTGCAAATTTCAGATTGAGACAAAACCACCCCGTAGGTATTTTTTTAAACTGTGTCACAATTCTGGGGTTATGTTTCTGCTTCCTGGGGAGCCTGGCAGGGTCTGTACATCTAGACAGACCTCTTCTGATAAGGAATATCAGAAGTTCAGGAAGTTAAGTATTTGTAAGTGGAGTCATGTGTCTTGTGTTGTTAACTGACAAGATATTTCCTGTAGTGCATTTAGGAGATTCACCTTTTTTTTTTTTTTTCAGAATGTCAATGAGCAGACATATTTTTCACAAATTATTGAATGAGTAATTGCCAACATATTTCTGCCTATGCGATTGCTCACAAGCTATTCACTGAAACGACTGCTTTGTGTATTTTAGGAATTCACCATTCATAGATTAGTATTTATAACGGAGTTGTTGGTCACCCAAGTCACCTGACATCATATTTTTACCCTTGGTTGGGAAATTTACAGCCCATCAAAGGCTTCCATAAGAGCTGCACACAGCTTTCAAGTTCAGGCATTCATATGGATGCATAAATGCATCATTACATGCGACACTTTTTCTACAGAATATCACTCTAATGAATGTTTGTGGAAAGTGAAGGAATTGCCTCTCAATTACCATCCAAACAAATAGTTATACTCAAACAAAAGTTCACAGTTTTTTCAACAGTCATCAATCTTTATGTACTAACCCCCATTGACAGAATACATTTCCAGATTTTACAGATGAATAGAACGTTTGTTAAAACCACTCTAAAATTCTTAGTTTAGAAAGTAATAATTCCAGTGTCGTGTATGTATGACTCCTTCTATCCGCAGAAGCCCCATATACACATGACAGGACAAGAAACAGCCTCGGAATATTCCTTAATGCCATCTGAGTTTGGTTCCCCATACACTCTCTCCTGAAGGGCTGATTTGTTTGCAAATCCTAAAGCGCTGCGAACTCGGTGCCCTGTCTTCTGACCTACCCACAGGTTTCCCACTGATGTAAGGATAGAGTAGCATCCCCACTAGTGGAAGATCCTAAGTAAAAGTAGAGTGCAGCTTTCTAACTAGTTTCCGAACAACAAAGCCAGTTTGCCTCCCTTGGTCACTGAAATAAGCAGACTGGCTCCAAAGAGTAGAGGAAGCAGCATTTGGCCCAGAGAATCTCCCTCCCAAATATCAGTCTAACAGGATGCCCCAGAACAGCAAAAAATATCAAAGCCATTTTATTTACTTATCCAACACAGTTCTGGGCACAGGGACACCAGTTTGAGAATGTAAACACAATCCCAGCAGACTACCGTGAATCTACATGGTGCTGTATCATCGATAATATGCCCCAAGACACGTGATAATCTGATTAAAACTTTTTCTTTCAACTTATATTTTTACCTGTAGATTTGTAAAATGTTATTAACAAGAACTTTACATTCTTCTCAGTTAACCAAATAACCAGCAAAAAAAGAAAACACTTCTCCCTGGCTAACGCTTCCTAGACCACTGCAGACAGTCTGATTCAGTGCGCAGAAGCCATATGAACACGCCTGGCCAAATTCAAACAGGGCTTACATCAGGCTACAGAGGACACGTTAGAAAGAAGATGCACCTTGGAAGATTATACTGACACAAAATAATCACTGATTTTCTTCTGCTAATGAGCAGAATCTGAATGAAAGAATCTGAATGCCCAACTCAATAAAAACCTGTTGACCAAGCACATCCTTTCTGTATGATGGGGTTTCCATCATACGTGGTAGCAAGTTACGAACTACAAAAAATACCTGAGAAGATATTAAGTGATTTATTAACTGCCTTCAATACCTTGGGGCTTGAGCAAAGGTTTATATAATAGATGATGTCCTTTGCACTGACATTAGAGTTGCTGGCAACAGTGGCACAGGGTCTACGGTGAATGTGGCACAGGAATAAAACCAGAAATGCCTTTCTGTCCTTTACGGTCATTCTCCCAGTACACATCCTCACTCTCCTACTACATTACGAAAGAAGCTGACATTTATTAATTAAATCAAATAATATTTATAGAATCCCTTTCCCGATCCTTGGGGAGACAGAAATTCAAACACAATCAAATACAATCACAACAGCAAACTATTAAACAGCTGAAAATAGTAAGCCATTCCAGCATTAATCAGAATAAAATCTCAGGTTTAAGAGAGAAGACAAAGGGATTGGAAAAGAGTGGGAATCACAGCCCTTGCAAAAAGGATCGACCTTTCCATCTTGCTGCTGTGACAAAGGCTCAGTCACCTGCAAGCCCACTGGTTACACCTGCTCTAATAAATTAACTGATGCCAGGGACACTACCACTGGCACCTGGTTTTCAGTTTCTGGAAGCTCCCTGGCACGGAGGAGGCAGGGGCCAAAGAGCACTCTCCCAAATGACTCCCAAGGTGTGGGCCGGGAGCTACCAGGAGCCAGGGACTGCTCTCCAAAGACATCCTGCATATGGCTGTCCTGTCTTGGAGTGCAAGAGAGCTTAATAGCATGTATGCTGGTTACTTTGTGCCAGTTGACCTCAATACCAGAGGATGGTCCAGGATGTCTTTAATTTACTAGCATGGACACAGCCAGTGATGTGAGCCTTCAAGATACATGGTGCCAGCTCTGAGATATCTCTCAGTGAGCTGCCAGATCCCTTTTCTTTAAGGATTTTAAAGCTATGTGCCCAGGATTTGAAAGACATGCAGGGAGATAGGCATACACTCTGTGGCAACTTTAATCTCCTAGATGGCTCTTGAAAATAACTGCATTCTAGTGGTTCCTTTCTCTGCCCATGCGATAACATCAACCAGAACATCAGCACAGCTTCCAGACTACAAATGTTTCACGGCTCAGCACCAGGAACAGCCCAAGACACATGTATGCAACCAGTAAAGACAGCAGTATGGCTCACAGGAAGCTGGGAGACGGGTGGTGAAAGGTTTTCCTTGCTCTTGGTAGGTGGCCAGAAGTACTCCAAGTGTTGGAGTTTCCTACCATTACTGTAGCAGACTTCCCACTCCCCAAACCCTTGCTGCTGAGAAGAGCCTGCATTCGTGGAAGGCCCAACAAAATGGAGGCAGTTTGGGCCGCTGCTGAGTGATTTCAGGTGCACTCTCTGCAGCAATGACAAACCCAGGAAGAGAAGCAGAAATGCAAGTAGCATCTTGCAAGATGGGTAAAGGCGTGGAAAATAACCAGCACGGAACAAGCCAACCCTGGCCATGGGGACAGGAAGTCCTGGCCAAGTAGGTGCACAGTTCCTGAGCTTCCAAAACAGTCATAAGAAAAGTGAGACATTGGATGTACTCGTACATGATAACTGTATGTCCAAATAGCTGCGCCCATTTCAAGACACCTTAATTGAACATTTACATTAGATAGATAGAGGGATGTGTATTATGTTTTATTGCTAATTAAGTAGTTTTACATATTCATACCCAGATGAACTCCTGCCCCTTATGGTCTGTATTTTGTAATTGTATTTGCTAGAAGAAGAAGGTGGAAAAGAGTGCAGTAATTCATACTGAAAGGGCAAACAAAGCTCTGCAAGTAACCATGTTGGTCAAAAGAGCATAAATTCGTGCTCCTGTACTTGGGCCCAAAGAAACAAGGGTTATCCATGAACAGCTACAGAAAGTACGGCTTTCGTGTCCCCTATGGAGAGAAATTAATTATTGTTTTTTGCAGCTCCCTGCCACTGTTTTCACTAACCTCACCTTCCTCTGTCAGTCACCACCCCTGCAAGAAGTTCCAGCACCCAGCAGTATATAAAAGACAGGTTAGCCATGTCTGGAGACACGGGGCCTCTGGTTT
>NW_026109891.1:0-5000 GCF_013377495.2 Cygnus atratus
TAAAATCTGCTTCAAGATAAGAAGTATTTGTGAATTAAGATCAAATTTACTGACTTTTTTTGTTTGTTTCTCTGTAGAAAAGTCAACAGCAATTTTTTCAAAAGAGGGAAAAAAAACATAAATTTTCTATAGAAATATATTCAGCAAGGATGAGTAATGGTTCTAATATTTTAGTCTTTGAACCACATGAATTAGTATGAACTATAGGAATCCATAGGATAGTAATAAACCCCAGACTGACTTCTGTTGATTCTGTTTGCTCTTATCAAAATATTTTCTCTTTATACAAATTGTAAGTTTTAATCTTACCAATACCCCTCTTTGAAGATTATCTCTCCCTATTTAAAACAATGTATGTACTAAACTACAAATTCAAACTGATAAATACAAATATTTTTTCATGTCTGAAAGATCAAATTTATATATTTATCAAAGTAAGTTCTTTCTTGATGCAAAAATTTCTCTCATTTATTTTCTACTGCTAATATAAAAATGTCAATACTTAAGTAACTAAGTTTTAGATTCAGCAGCTTTATCATTTCTGTTCTAATTGCTAAAACATATTTCTGTATTTGTTCTGCAAGGGCAGGGCTTTTTTTGTTTCAGCTCCTGTATATGTTAAATGGAAAATATAAAACATCTAAATTCTACAAACCACTGAAAAACAGTAGACAAATATGACTGAATTCTTTTTATCAAATTATCAGCTGATAGCCTAATAATAGCATCCACCTAAAAGCTTTTTTTTTACAGTATTTGCTACTCCTGTTTATTTATATTTTAAACTAACATTTTTGTTACTTTGATTTTAAAGAAACAGTGAAGTTTTATTTTCAAGCAAAATTCTAAATAGTTAATAAATTATATTTAAAAAGCTGACATGAAATTCAGCTCCCTTTGAAGCCAAAGGGAATTTTACAGCAGATTTTAGGAGAGCAGGATCAGTCCACAGGAATCAAAAATCCAATTGTTTCCCAACTTTTACCTTATGAATTTGTTAACCATTGGGTATGCTTACTCTTTGGAAGTATGTGATAATTTTTATATTTTTTATTCCTATTAGGAAATAAATCCAGCAAAAAGGAAAAAATAGTCAGTTGAGATTTTGGCTAAAGTATACAATATTCCCTCTTCAGCTTTTTCCTCTGTTTATTAAGGTATGAAATACCCCACCCTTGCTCTAAATAGATTTCACAAATACTTATATTTATATCTATATTAGATAACTGAGCTTACTTTGTTTTATATTTAGCTGCATACTGCGTAGTACTTTGGCTATTATGAGCCTAACTTCCCAGAATATAATACAAGAAAATATCTTCCCTGAAACTGATTTTTCAACTGGTTACCACTTAGTATAAATATTCACTTTAAACAAGCTGCCCACTGAAATTATCTGTCTGATGGCTGTAGTCCTATAGTGTTTTTCCTAGATTTTACTATACTTAAATTTTTAATTTCCCCCAAGTCTGAATTCTATATAAATAAGATGACCTATCTCTTTCATAATCTTTCACAATATATAATATATACAAACAAAGGCTATATAGAGCTACTTCTGCACTTTTTTTCCCCAGACAAATGTAATTTTAGAAAGTAGATTTAAAGGTTGTAGGTATTTTGCCTAAGTTAACTCTAGGGGTCAAATGACATGCATAGAACTTCTCTTAATATCGAAAACATGGCTTTTATGATGATGTGAAAATAATGGTGGTAGGCAGTAGGTTATCAAAGCAGCTTTGAAAGCTTATATAGTAGCCTTTTCTGAATGTTCTGGCTACTTCTGGTTCTCCCTCATCTAAAAGAAAAAGCTGTTTTCCCAGGTAAATTTGTAAATTTTTGTTACAGATTCAATTATTTGCTTTCCTTTAAAAAATCAAGTATTTTGCAACGTTCTGTTTATTTAGTTGAAAATTCAAGCTACTTGTCCAGGAGATTTTAATTTTTGTAGAACTGGTTATAGCAGATTTCAAATGTCCGAGAGAAGAAACCCTAAGCATAACTACAGCTAAAGACCTTTTTTGGTTACTTGTTTTTTAATTCATTTGAAATACCTAATGTTGTTTTACTACAACTGCATTTTGAAACATGCAGTTAAAGGTTTTAACTATTACTTTTGATTTACTGCTTTCAAAACTTGGCTGCAAGAGGCAGGTATTACAAGAGAAAAGGCTGCAGCATTATCAGTTGGAAGTTCTGCTGGGGCCATATTATGCTAACCTGTGCTCCGAGGAATAATCCTGACTCACATAAATGTTCCTATTGCACTCCTCAAGATTATTTTCATGACTATGCATGAATGTTCACTAGAGGTTGTAGGGTTTAGCCTCTAAATAGCCAGCGCAGCTTCCTTGCTTTTTTCAGTGAGGAGCGGAATGCATCTTTACTTCTGATGTTTACAGAAGCTATTTTACCATGACAAAGTAATTTTGAAAATCATTGTTTAGATTTAGCCCACAGGACTTCTAAACTCCTTCAGTAAGCAGTGCAGTTTAGCCTCGTGTAAAATGACCTCTCAGCCCAACAAGGAAGCTCTGGTGCAGAGGAAGACCAGAGTATTCACTCGCCGCCTGTCCCATGAGGTCTGGTGCACACTGTCCCTCGCAGGACCAGGAGCAGCGTCCCTAAGCAAAAGCAGGGCTAAAAGCTCTGGTTCCAATTTACAAACCTGTAGGTGTCAAACAGAGAGGGAAACGGAGATATGCAGAAGGTTACTCAGCATCGGGTCTTCTTTGTGCACGCTTGTGCTAGCACATAGCTGTGAAAAATTTGTGGTTCCAACTATTTTGCTTGTGACCTTGACGCCTCAGCTCTATACGCTGTTATGTAGCACCCACCCCGCTAAAAAAAAAAAAAAAAAAAAAAAAAAGAAGCAAACTGGCAAGAAATACTCCCAACAAATACAAAAAGTATTGAACAGGGAAGGAGAGGTAGAATTGGTGAAAACTCCTTTACTTTCTCAAAAAAAAAGGAGTTAAATCAGGATAAAGACTAACCAGACCGAACGGAAAAGCTTTCCACTGCTGGTTCTTCAAATAGCTGCCATCAATGGAAGTCGTTTAGAATGTGCCGGGCAGGGAAGGGTTAACGGAGTTTGTTTTGGAGAGCCCCTGATGGCTCCATCTGAGGTGACAAAGGTATTTATGGGCCCGATCCAAGGAGAGGGTGAGCGCTTTCAGCGGAGCAGGAGCTCGAAACTACACAAGATGCAGGAGAACACACCTTGTGTCGTTCTGCAAAGCTGCTGCCAAAAATAAAGCTTTGATAACATTTCTGCTCACAATTACCCTTCTTTAAGCCACAAACTGTCTCACCAAATTAAAGCAGGGCATCTACAAGTTCAATCCAGATAGGTAACAAACTTTTGTTTAAACGAGATGTGAACCTTATTTAAAATGTAATTAATAATTTTCCTATTTTTAATTTCTAAAAGATAAAAAGATGCATTACTAATCAATAAAAATTAGCAGTATCCAGGTGATTTTTAATATTTCTGTCATTGCAAACAAAGTGATTTTTGAAGTTCTGAGCTCATTAATCATTAATAAATAGAATTATTTAAACTAGGAAAGGTGAACACCTTATACGTGGAAGATAACTATTACAGTGGATGAAACCAGCCAGTCACACTGTACAGAGCACCAGCTTTACCAGGTATTATGCCCCGTGGAGTTGCTGATTTTACCCTTTACTGCCCCTTTCATCAGAGTGTTTCCCTACAAAAACTACCCTCCCTTTTAAAAGTCCCCAACTTCAAAGGGTTAACCAAACACCTTAATCCCAGATTCTAGTTTCTAAACAGTCCATAACTTAACTGGAATCTAATGGTTACGGTTCAGTCTGCTGCCGCTTGTAGGGCCCTATTTCGTGGCTTTCCCACTGACTGCAGGGTCTCAGGTGCCTCACCTTTTCTGGGCTCTTGTGTCCTCATCTGCAAAAAAGCGCATCGTGAAAGCTGCCAGCACAGAGGGTTGGATGGGTAAGAGAGGAGGTAAGAACTACCTTCTAAAAAGCTAAAACTTTCTGCATGGAGCAGCAACTACCATTTTTACTACACTTTTTTCCACTAAAGTCAACATCCTTTAACGGGTTAGGAAAAAAAAACACACCAACACCTGAAAACCCAGTGCATGACTTGTGCAACGTCCTCTTGGGGTCTGATCACATAAGCAAAGATATGCCAAAATCCCTGGAGGTCAGCAAGTGTTTAGTGATTAATACCTAGTACTGTTAACTGTTTGCTGCTTTTTTATGGCTTTGTGGCATGCATCTTCCAGAAAGGTGACTGCAAAAACTACCCGTGCCCAGCACATGCATTCAACTCCCTCCACAGAAACATAGCCTGTTAAACTGAAGTTACATGGTACAAGCTACTGACCCATGGTGGAAAACTTCCAGACATTTTAAGAGCCAAGATCTCCATGTTTTCCTTACAAACTAAAGCCAACTACACTGATGTGAACATCTGCAGCTGCAATGGTTTTAGTAGTTTCTCTCATGTATGCCAGCAAGGATTCAGGTACATTGTGGGTACTTTTATCAAACACTGCCAAAATACCTCTATGAGATAGAGAGCTGGACTTCAATCTGGCTGGTAAAACATCATGACCACTTAATACTGGAGCACAGAGATCTGTAATAAACATTACAAGAGGCAGCAAAATGTACCTTGATTTTCAGATCTTGGGGGCTGAAATGAGGGTAATGACCTGTTTGAGAAGTTACTTCCTAACTGTGTGAACTAAGCTAGGCAGAAATAGGCATTGCTCTGTGCAGAGCCAGCATGGCACCTACACAGAGTCCCAGCCCAAACCTGCAGAGTGCCGGCTGTCTGGCAGCACTGTGCAGAAGAATCAGTTTTTCCTGGTTAAAATGAACTAGAGATGTGTGCACAATCTTGTACAGAGTTTGTTTTTTGTGTTTTTTTTTTGTTTTTTTTTTGACCGTTACTAGTCAGACATCTTTTTCTTACACTTCAGCTCAAGGGATTTTCTCCATAC
>NW_026109892.1:0-5000 GCF_013377495.2 Cygnus atratus
GACAATGCTGTCCCATGCCCACCCAGTGCCCCAGGCCCCATCCCCTGGCTTGGGGACCCTTTCTCACCGCCTCTGCAGCTGGCCGCGCCTGGGCACATTGTCCTCCTGCAAACGTTGGGGGGGGCAGTGCCCCAAGGAGAGCATGACCATGGGCATGACCATGGGCGCCCTTGGACAGTGACACCCTGCCCCTCCCTCTCTCCCCCCCACCCCCAGCATGGGCACAGCAGGGTCCCATGGGGACTGGGGAGGGGTCCCTGGGAGCTGAGACCCCTGGGGAGCCGGAATGGGGGGTCCTGACCCCAGTCCCCCCTCCCACGCTGGGCGCTGCCCAGGGGAAGTGCTCACAGGGGCTGTGCACCCCGATAAGGCCCAGCGGTCTGTGCGGGGGGGGGCGGGTAGGGGCTGGGAGCTACTGGGACAACCTGTGCCCAACTGGGAGGCACTGGGCCAGCCCCCGACTGCCGTGGGAGTCACTGGGACAGCCCCTCCAGCCAGCGGGATCCAGTGGGGCAGCCCCCCCAGCGAACATACTGGGAGCACTGGGGACGAGCGTGGCTTTACTGGAGCAGCTGAGGACCGCGACCCCTGCTGTGCTCACCGGGCAGCCCCGACCGCGTGCTGGGAGCGGACGAGAGGGGCCGGAAACCGCGGCGGCCCCGGGAGCGGTGGGGGCAGCCCGCAGCTCCGCCACCCCCCCGCGGCGCCAGGGCCCGTCCCAGCCCGTCCCGTCCCGGCAGCACCCCGGCGGCCCGTCCCGTCCCGTCCCGTCCCGGCCCCGCACTCACCGCGGGCCCCCCCGCCCGCCGCACGGTGACCAGCGCCATGCCCCCGCCGCGCCGCCCCGCACCAGGAAGCGCCGCCGCCGCCGCCCCGCCCGCGGCGGGCACGGGAACGGCCCGGGAGCGGCAGCGGGCACGGCCCCGCCCCGACCCCGCCCCCCGCGGCCGCGGGGCAGCCCCTCCGGGGGCACGGGGCCAGATCGGGGGGAGGGAGCCCCCCCGGGACGCCCCGCGGCCAGGCACAGTCGGACACAGCGCTGTGTGTAGGTCTGTATGTATAGCGTATGTACATCCGCGAGGGGACCCCCCAGCCCGCGGGGTCACCGCACAGCACCGGGGGGCCGTGCCGGGCCCGGCGGGGTGCGGGGGGCAGGAGGGTCCCGGGGCCGGGCCCCCCCGCGCTACTTGTCGGTGAGGGAGAGGCGCAGGATGCGCTGCAGCTCCTCGTCCTCCTCCCGCCGGCGCCGCTCGCGCTCCTCCTGCTTCCTGCTCCGACAGCGCCATGGCCAGCCGCAGCTGCTCCGCGAAGCTGCCGTAGCCGGGGGGCGCCGGGGGGGGGGCGCCGCCGCCGCCGCCCCCTGCCCCGGTGGGGGCCCCGCCGGGGGGCGGCGCCGGGCCCCGCCTGCAGCAGCAGGCTCTCCTGCAGCGCCCTGCGGGACAGCGCTCAGGCCACGCCCCCGAGCAAGACACGCCCCCGCCCCATCGAGCCCCGCCCCCCGAACAAACCACGCCCCACCCCCGTAGCCCCGCCCCCCCAGCCAGCCAGCCCCACCCCGACACCTTCGAGCCCCTCCCCTTCCCGCCAAGCCCCGCCCCCCTCCGGCGCGCGGTGGCGGGGCTCCCCCAGACCCGCCCCCCCCCCCGCCGCCCGTGGCGGAGCCTCACCGCTCCAGCTGCAAGCTCCTCGTCTTAGGGCGGGGGGCGGGCGCCGGGCCGCGTGTTGGTCAGCGCCTCCCACACCGTCACCTGCGGGGGCGGGGCCTCGTGGGGGCGGGGCCTCTCCCCGGGGAGGCGTGGCCTCTCCCCGGGGGGCGTGGCCTCTCCCGGGGGGGCGTGGCCTCACCTGGTCGGTCTCGGGTGCCGGCATCGAGCAGGCTCTGCTGGATGGCGAACTGCAGCAGTCGTCGTCCTCGTCCCGCAGGGGCTCGCTGCGCCCCGCGCCCAGCACCGTGTAGCCCGGCGGCACCCTCGAACACCCCCGGCTCCACATCGCACGGGAAGGGCCAGCCTGCGGCACCCGCCCACCGCTGGGGGCACCGCCACCACTGGGGGCACCGCCACCGCCCGTGGGGGGTCCCCCCAGCACCCCGCACTCACGCCACCCCCAGGGGGATCCCCCCCACACCCCCCCGCACCCAATGCCGCCCACACCCCCCATGGGCACCCCCATCGCTCACCTCCAGGGCCGGTGGGCTGCGCGCCGGGGGGCTGGGCGGGGGCGCAGACCCGCACGGAGCCCAGCGGCTGGTCACAGCCACAGAGGTTGCTGAAGGTGATGCGGGCGTTGAGGACGTGGAAGAGGGGGATCTCTGGGGGCACCGGGGGGTCAGCAGCCCCGTGCCGGGCAGGCCCTGCCCCTCCCACAGCCCCCAGCCTCGCAGCCCCCAACCTCACCGATCTTGACGGGGAAGCCAGGGGGCAGCTTGAGGGTGATGAAGTCGCGCAGCTTGGCGAAGTGGGCGTTGGAGATGGCCATCAGGTCGATGATGGGAGTCACCTGCTCCGCCAGTGACAGCGGGTGCTGCTCGCAACAGCCACAGCGTCGCCTATGAACCTGCCCGGGCACCGGTGTGGGCACAGGGACCCCCCCCCGCACCTCGCCACCATGGCCTGCCTTCCCCCGGCCCCCGGTGCTCACCTCTGCACCTTGCTGGACACCTCGATAGGGCGCCCGATGTTGCGGGCCTCCAGGTCGAAGTGTGGGTCGAAGTACTCCTCAGGGGTGATGGCCGTGGGGTTGGTGGGGCTGGCCGCCTGCAGCACGGGTGCCTGGGGAGGGTGGGGTGGGGGCACGGCTCAGCCCTGCCCTGCCCTGCATCACCCCCAGGCCCCCTGCCCACTGCTCACCCCGTTGTGGGTGCCATGCTGCTGCGCCAGGCCCAGGAAGGAGTGAAAGGGAGTCCTGGAGCCTGCAGGGAGACCCCGAGGTGCAGGGGGTGGTGCAGGCAGGCACAGTGCACCCAGCACAGTGCCCCACATCACCCGCACGTGCTGCCCCACGTCGCCACCCACACTGCCCCATACCACTCCTGCACGCTGCCCGACATCGCTGCACACAACGCCCAACGTCACCCCGCAGGCTGTCCCCTGTCACCCCCGCATGCACTGCACCCAGGAAGGAGGAGGGCCTTGACCCGGGAGGGGGGTGGGCCCCCACTGCAGGCAGCCCCCCCTTGGTCGCTGGGGCTGTCACCTTTGCTGCGTGACTTGTCCTGGTCAGAGAGGTGCTCGGTCCTGGTCTTGGTGACTAGCTCCACGTTGCTGGCGCTGTACACCTGCAGAGACAAGACACAGGGACAGGGTCAGCCCTTGGGACACCATGGCCCCCCTGCCCCCCGCCCCACTAGGCGCACCTTGGCCTCGTAGCCACTGACCACCTCCATCTTCTCCGAGCGCCAGCCCCAGATCCCCGACTTGTTCCTGGGAAGGGGTGTGGAGGGATCAGGCCCGCAGCCACCTCACCTGTGCCCTGCCAGCCTCCCCGCCACGAGCACCCCCCCCACGCACCGCTCAAAGGCAATGTTCCTCGTGTCGAGGTGCGTGGAGGACGATGGGCGACGTCAGCCGCCCAGCCACGTGCTCCTCTGAGGGCTGCATGGCCGCCAGCAGCAGGTCGGGCTCGTGCAAGGCCAGCGCCAGCGTCTCGGTGTAGACCACCTGCTTGTCGTGGTCCACCTCCATCACCACTGCCCCCTCCTCTGCACGTGGGGAAGGGGGTCAGTGCCTGCCCCTGGCCCCACCATTCCCACTGCAGGGACGGGAACCCCCGGCACCCAGACTGCCCCTGCCCCTGGGGGCATCTGGGGTCTCCGTAGGGGATCCGGCGTCCTTATGGGTGAGTACGTGCAATGCACGGGCGCCGGGGGGACCCCTGGGGGGTGGTTGCAGGGTCTGAGGGTGCTGGAGCCAACCTTCTCCCTTGAAGATGTAGCTGCGGCGGCCCCGCTGCCACGTCATGTGCTCGAAGCCCAGCAGCGTGGTGTCAACCCGGAGGCTCTCGCCCCGCTTCCAGACGCGGTAGACGTCGCTGGGGCACACCTTGGAGACCAGCGGCACTGCGGCACCGGCACCCGTCAGCAGCACGGTGGGGGCGGCCCCCCCCGGCCCCAGCCCCCGGCCCTGCTCACCCCAGCTCGTGAACTCCCACTTCATCTCCACGTAGAAGTCGGAGGCCTGGAAGAGATGAAGGCGTCACAGGGCAGAGGGGTGACACGGCAGGGGGCTGCAGCAAGGGGGTCCCAGCCGGGAGCCCTCGGTGGGTGGAACAGAGCCCCAGTGGGGATCCTCGGCAGAGGCCGAATTGCGGGTAGGGGATCTGGGGGACAACCAATCGGGGGATCCTGGGGGAGATGGGGGTCCTGTGGGGGGACCCAGGAGCTCGCCAGCAGCCTCCGTGACCCCCAGTCCCCAGCCTGGCGGGACCCCAGCGCCAGCGGTGCCCGGTGCCCACCCCGGCAGGGCCGTACCCGACGCAGCTTGCTGAGCAGCTCGGGGATGCCGGCGAGCCGCCGTGTCGCTCGCTGGTAGTCGCGGTACTGGAGCACCAGCTGCACCATCTCGGGGTCCCCCGTGCTCACCGCCTCCTGCAGCACTGGGGCACGGGGTGCCATCAGCCGGGCACCACCAGCGCCGGTGTCCCTGCACCTCCCGCCCTGCGCCGGCGGCCCCCGTGCCCACGTACCTGTCCAGCCGTTGGCGTTCTCCCGGCCCACGTTGGCGTTGTGCCGCAGCAGCACCCGCGCCGACTCCAGGTGGCCGAGGGACACGGCCAATTCCAGCGGGGTCCGGCCACGGGGGTCCATCAGCTCCACATCGTGCTGCGGGCACGGGCAGGGTCATCCAGGCACCCCGTGCCCTCCCCGTCACCCCACGCAGCCTGGTGCTGCCCACAGCCCCCCCAGCTCCCCGCGCTCCCATCCTGGAGCCCCGCGCCCCCAGCTCCCCCCTGTCCCCAGCAGCCCCCGAGTGCTCCCAACCCCAGTCCCTCGGTCCCAACGC
>NW_026109893.1:0-5000 GCF_013377495.2 Cygnus atratus
TTACAGAAGAGAAAGGATGCCAAGGAGTGTGAAACTTCCGCTTAATTCCTAGAGTCCACATTAGGCCTTGCAACATTTCTGACAGAAAGTGATTTCCTTGATCAGAGTCAATATTTTCAACAATTCCATTCCTGGGAATTATTTGTTCTAGAATGACTTTAGTTACTATGTTCGCAGTAGCAGATACTGAAGGGAAAGCTTCTACCCACCCTGACAGATGATCAGCCAAGACTAATAAGTATTTAAACCCATCCACTCTAAGGAGTTCAGTAAAATCTAGCGGTATATTTTGGAAGCGTTGAATTCCTGGTTCTCGCCCCCCTTTGGGCTGACTGCTGATAATTTTCCTATTTACCTTTTGACATACTACAGAACGCCCGCATACTTGTTCAGCCAGAGTATATATATTCCTACACATACATATTTCCATAGCACAGCGTCACACGTTGCTTGAATTCCCCAACGACCCTCTTGATGTCAAGCAGTTAATATTTGCCTCATTATCACTTTATTCAGCATTTCTCTCCCACCAGGGGGTGTCTGTTTTCCTTTGGACTTTGTCACTCCTAATTCCCTAAAAACCTCTTTCTCTTAAAACTTTTTACTTCTTTTTGCTTTTGTGTAGGGGTAGCTCAACAATTCCCTGAATCCTCTCTTGATTTATTCTTTGTTCTCCCTCAGACCCTAGATGCCCTAAATACCCGACTTCTCTTTCTACGAATTTTAACTTATTTTCCAACACTTTCACACCCTGTTTTGGCAGAAAGTTTAATAGCTTGTTAGTGGTGTCCTTCAGAACTCCCTTCTCCTGTCCTGAGAATAAAAGATCATCCACATGTTGTAACAGTAACACCTCCTCTGGAGGTTGGAATTGCTCCCAAATCTGTTCTAGAACTTGCCCAGACAAATCGGTGGCCCTGTAAACCCCTGAGGTAAAATCGTCCATCTGTATTGTTGCTTCCACCCCATTTCAGGGTCTTTCCACTCAAAGGCAAATACATCTTCGCTCCCAGGGTCTGAGAGCACCCCATTAATAACACCGTCATTCCAGTCTAACAATTTACTGTTCAAATGCCCAATTTCATTATCAAATCCTTTCCCAACAAGTTAGTCCCTGCCTCGGGTGCATGCAATAATTGCCCAGTGATCATTTTATCCCTAGTCTCAGCGTGGTGTCCCCAAAAAGTAGCACTGTTATACCAGTCCCTTCTACCCCCATCACATTTAGGGTTCCATTAGTTAATTTAAGCCCAGCAATGACCTGGCTGCCCTAGGGTATTGGGTTTACGTGGCAAGGCTCTGGAAGTGGGTGGGACTGCAGTGGTGGCCTCTGTGAGAAGAATCCAGCACCTGCCCCATGTTAGATAGGGGCCAGTTTCACAGTTTCAGCTGGCTCCAAAGGGGCCCGTCGCTGCCCAGAGCCAAGCCGTGAGCAATGCAGTTTGTCCCTCTGTGAGAGCACAGCCAAGAAAAGGAAAACAAACAAACAAACAAAAAACAAACAAACAAACGAACAAACAAAAAATCCTGCTGCAGAACAGCAGCCGGGAGAGCGAGGAGTGAGAAACCTCCCTGCAGGCACCAAGCTCAGTGCAGAAGGACGGGGAGGAGGTGCTCCAGGTGCCGGAGCCGAAGCCCCGCCACAGCCCACAGAGAGGCCCCCGGTGGAGCAGGCTGTCCCCCCCGCAGCCCATGGTGTACCACGGTGGAGCAGATCTGCACGCTGCAGCCTGTGGAGAGGAGCCCATGCAGGAGCAGGTGATCGGGGTGATCAGGAGCCGGGCCAACCCGCTCCTGACGAATAGACCCCGCGGCACAGACCTACACCTGGAGCAGCTCCCAAAGAGCTGCTGCCCATGGAGAAACCCACACAGGACCAACCCAGGAAGGTCAGCACCCCTCAGCAGGGACCCCACCTCAGAGCAAGGGAGAGAGCAACCATGCAGGAGCAGTGGAAACGAAGCACCACGGCCTGACTGCAGCCCCCATGCCCGGCCCCCCTGCGCCACTCAGGGCAGGGAAGAGGTGGAAGAGAGTGGATGGGGAAAGGTGCTCCCAGCTTGTTTCTGTCTTTCTCACCGCTCCAGCCTGTCAGCAAGAGGCTGACATTTTCAATACATTTTAATAATCTTCCTATGCTAAGTCTGTTTTGCCCGCGACGATAATTGTAGAGTGATCCCTGTTGAGGTATGCTTGAGGAACCCTTGAGGTACACTTTTTCATTTATCAGGGAACTAGCTTTTCTGAGAAGCCCTGACTCCCCTATTCCGAATTTATAACAGCAATCTCTCCTCCTTCTTCCACTCCAGATATTCCTATTTGAAGTGACCGGCCAGGCCACACTCAAAACATCTTCTCAAACCCTGTCCCTGCTAGCCTGCAACACAGGTAGCTTTCCTTGCCTGCCATTCCTTCGTCTCTCTCCCTCTCCTTTCCATCCTGGGCCCAGCTCCTCCCAAAAGTCCCTCTATCTCCAACCCTCTGCCTCACTACCCCGTACGCTGTGAATACCGTTTGTTTTGCTCTACTTTTCCTTCTCATGTCCCCTCCTGGCATACACCTTCATACTACCTACACTGTTCCCTCCATCCTCCCACCTTGTGGAGCTTTTTCTGTGTATTTGGCCAGGCTTTAATCACAAAATGAACTTTCAAGAGCCCTTGGGCTACCAGGTCCTCAGGATTCATCCCCAGGTACTTTCTCATTCTGACCCCGAGTCTCTCATATGATTTTTGTGCTGTGTTGTTGGTTGTTATTATCCCAGTTGAATAAGGATATTTCTGCTCCATCGGAATTACTCTCGGTCTGGGGTGTGTGTGTGTGTTAGTTCTTTCCCATTCTTGCATAGCCGCCTGCCAAATCATTCCCGTTCTAAACATTCTTCTCCAGTGAATAACATACTCAGGATTGACATTTCCCCCTGCCCCCCGGAATACAAATTAGGCCTTAGAAATGGATTTGACTGTTCTGCTGGTCCTGTAGGGTCCTCAATTAAAGACTGTTTCTTAAAATAAAACCTTCTTAAAACTCCTAACCTCTCTGCTGGCAAGGGGTAGTTCACATAACCTTTTTGTCCTTGTCCCACTGGAACCTCCCTAAGAGGATACACAGTTAGTGTTAGTACTGTGAGTATCAAGGAAGGCGAAATTCTCAGTATCTCTTCTACATTGTCCTAATTCTTCCAGAGCCTAGAGTGTGCTCCTTCTCCAGCGACAGTGTCAATTGCAGTCCCTGCCTCCCCTTCTGCAGCAGGTGTTCCTGCCTCCGGTGCAATATTAGGATTAGAGGGAGCATAACTTGACTCCTCCTCCGAAAAAGGAGTCTGATTGTTTACATATAAATTTAAAGCCTGAATTTTCATCGGGCCTGTATTTTGGCCAAAATACTGAAGTTCCTTTTGTTGGCTTTTTAGGCCAGACAGTTGTGTTGGGTCTGTCTGGGATGGAGTCGCCTTTCCCTGCAGCAGCCCACACAGTGCTCCGCTCTGCACTCGTAGCTGGAGCAGCACTGGTATCGCTCCAGCGTTGTGTCTATTGCTGCATAGTGCTGGCACAGCATCAGGACTCCCTCCAAGCCCCCAAGAGCCAGCAGGCTGGGGGTGGGCAAGTGGTGGGGAGGGGCAGGGCAGCTGACCTAAACCAACCAAAGGGATATTCCATAACACCTGATGTCACACTCGGCAATAAAAAGGGGGGCTCTTGTGGGAGAGGGGGCTGTCCTCCTGAACAACCGCTACGTGTTTTGAGGCCCTGCTTCCCAGGACGTGGCTGAACGTCGCTCGTTGATGGGAAGTGGAGAATAACTTTTTTTTCTTTCTCTCTGTGCTTCCGCGCGGCCTTATTATTTCTTTTGTTTCTTTTTCTCCCCATTCCCTTTCCCTTTAATTAAATCATTCTCATCTCAAACCTCGAGCTCTTTGTGTTGTATTTTCTCCCCCTTCCTCTTTGAGGAGGGGGAGTGAGAGGGCGGTTGTGGTGGAGCTCGGCCGCCCACCCAAGTAAAACCACCACAGTCCTTTTTGGCGCCCAACGTGGGGCTCGAGGAATTTGAGATAAGGATGATAGTTGAGAGAAGCAACGGGCAAAACATGGACTGGATAATTGTTATGAGTGTAAAAGTTGTGAAGAATTTAAGAAAGGGATATATTTCATGTTAGTGTGGTAAAGGGACGAGGAGTGGTGTGTGTGTAAATTGTCCACCTTGTCGGTGTTGTGATGATGTTATGTTTATTTTGGTGTGGGGAATTCTTTTTCTTTTTGATGTAAGTGAAGTTTGTGAAGATTGTGATAATTGTAAAGTGAGAATATATTGTGATTATTCTTAAATATGCTTTTCACAGAGGCGAGGGGTGGAAGCTCAAAGAGGACGGGGAGGAAAAAAGCCCAGCTAGCTCAGTCAGTAGAGCACGAGACTCTTAATCTCAGGGTCGTGGGAGGAGAAAATACGATGAAAAGGGCTCAAGGGTTGAGATAAGGACAGGGAGATCGCACAGCAATTATTGTGACGGGCAAAACAGACTCAGCATAAGGAGATAGTAAGATTTATTACCTATTACTAACAAGCTAGAGAAATGAGAAACGAAGGAAAGAAACCAAAAGCACCTTCCCCCCCATCCACCCTCTTCCACCTCCTCCCCCCGTGCAGTGCAGGGGAACGGGGGAAGGGGGTTATGGTCAGTCTATAGCACTTCTTCTCCACCGCTCCTTCTCGGTCACTCTCGTCCCCTGTGCTGTGGGGTCCCTCCCACGGGATGCAGTCCTTGCTGAACTGATCCGGCGTGGGCCGCCCACAGGCAGCAGCTCTTCAAGAACTGCTCCAGATATGGGTCCGTACCACGGGGTCCATCCCTCAGGAGCAAACTGCTCAACCTGGATCCCCCGTGGTCAGCAGCTCCTGCCAGGTCACCTGCTCCTGCGTGGGCTCCTCTCCACGGGCTGCAGGTCCGGCCCAGAATCTGCTCCAGCAGGGCTCTTCCACAGGCCGCAGCCTCCGTCGGTGCA
>NW_026109894.1:0-5000 GCF_013377495.2 Cygnus atratus
CCTCGTTGATGCCTTGGTTTAACAAGTGGGGGAGTCGCGGGGTGCAGACGGCTCCATTTTCCTGCCTGACCCTTGGCAGGGGTGCTCCTGCAGAGGGGCTCTCTCTCCATCACGCACTTGCAGAGGGGACTTGGGAAGCCGCACGTCCCCTGCGTGCGTATCCACAGGCCTGCCCCAGCTCTCTTCCAGCTAGGGCAAACTCCTGCTGCCTTTAATGCAGCCCACTTTTGCTAGAGAAAGAGAAATCCCTGCGCAATTTTCTCTTTGTTGTGCCCCAGTGTTTTGTTGTTTGTTTTTTTATTCCCAGAACTGAAGGAAGAAGCATGTTTGTAATCGCTGCACTGGGGGCCGTCAGAGGAACTGACTGAGCAAGAGGAGAATCTTTTCTAAGTGGGGAGAGCGGAAAGCAGGCAGCCGCCTCGCTTGGGCACTGTCTGCGGCTCCCTTGGCCTCCCCAGAGCATCCCCACACAGCAGGCCGTGTTTTGGGGCTGCCGGGAGCAGGCACAGGGCCCTCTGCCCCCAGACCCCGCTGGAGATGTTCCCCCTTGCTGTGCCTGGGGACCTGTGCCACCTCTCCAGCTCGTGTGTCAGGGTGCCCAGCTCCCTGAGTACCAGCCCCTCATTTAGCCTTGTGTGACACCTGATTTCTAGGGACCTCACAGACAAGCTCCATCCGCATCCCTGGAGCAGGGACCCCCAACTCCAAGGGGGAGGCGAGAGCCCGAGGGCTGGCCAAGGGGACGGCTGAGAGCAGAGGGCAGTGCCCAGCCACGGGATGTGGTGACTGGGCAGATGCTGCCTGGGAGGGTCCCCCCCAGCTCAGCTGCTGGAGGCTCTGTGGGCTGACGGCAGGTAGGAAGATCCCTCTGTTGTGTTTGTGTGCGCAGTGATATGACTCTGGAGGGCACAAACCCAGTTACCACTTTTTCCGAAGTCCCCATCAGGAAGGCTTGCTCATCCCAAAGCCTTGGGTGGCAGGGATGTGGCAGGGACTTCATTCCCCCCAGGTCTGGAAGCTCCTGCAGCTCTCGGGCAAGCACGGGCCGAGCCGGGCAGCCTTATTTCCCTCATGCTAAGTGCTTTCTCCTCGGGTGCTGGTGGTGGTTTGCTCTAGCACCCCAGGACGGGTGCTGGCAGGCTGCGGGAACAGCTTGTCCCCTGTAACCTGTGCTGGGGCACGCGTCGGGCTGGCACAGCATCGTGCAATGCCTGCGTGCAGCACCCCTTGTGCCTGTGTGCCAAAGCAGCGCAGGGTGCGCGGCGAGGAGAGTTTTGTGGTGCCACAACTCGCCCGGCTGCGTGCTGCACGGGCTGAAACGGCTCGGAGTTTTAGGGATGTTTTCTTTTGTCACCTCTGAGCACAACAGGGACGCGCCGTCCCGTGGGAGGCTCGGTGAGGAGCCGGCAGCCCAGTCTGGGAGCCCTGTCTCACGTCTCCTCTGGGGTAGGGTCTCTCACAGCTCTTCCTCGCTTGCTCTGCCTGCAGGAGAAGAAAGGCCAGGAGGTGAAGAAGGGCCCGGAGGTGGAAATCGCGAAGATGGACAAGCTGCTGAACCTGGTGAGAGAGCCGGATGGCACAGGCCGGGAAGTGAGCAGGTGGGAGCGACGGCTGTGCCAGGCCCCGCGGGCCGGCGAACAAGCCCTGCTTTGACCAGCGGCTGCTTGGCATGCGAGCCGTGGGCCCCGCTCCGCCTGCTCTTTGCAGAGCGGGAGCACTTCGTCTCTGTGCCCAGACAAATAAAGAGTCGCTGAAAGGCCGGCAGCGTGCCGTTGTCCCTGGGGACAGCAGCCCCTCACTGTGCTCAGGGCCCCGGAGCCTCGCTCGACTTTTCCCCACCCGCGTCCATGCTCGCACCTATTGAGAGCCCCACGGGGGCAGGATAGGGCTGGTGCCTCCAGCCCCGGTAAAACCTTGAGTTTTTTTTCTTTTTTTAGTGGGTCCCACTATTTTGGGGTGGCCAGGAGGTGTCTGGGGACCTCACACTGCAGTGGCAGAGGGACGTGCCATCACTCAGACCGGGGCATCTCAGCGGCTGCTGGCCACCGGCTCGGAGGAGCTCGCTCCCCGACGGCCGCGGGCACGGCCGGGCTTTGCAGAGCCCTCCCGCCGCTCCGGCGCGTTGCGGCAGAGGGATTTAGCTGCTACGTGGCTGCGGTGGCAGCAGGAGCCGCGGTGGCCTCACTGCATGCTGATGAGCAGGGACAAGGCTGTCACCGCTGGAGCCTTGTGCACAGCCACCGGGAGCGGGGACCGGCGGCGCTGGGGTCCGCAGCGGGTGTCCTCCGTCCCCTCGGCTGGCCCGCGTCCCCTGCCAGCGTCCCGCGCCCTGTGACTTGAGGACACGGGTTGGAAACTCCGGTGCCACCAGCACCAGGGCGGGGGCTGCTCGCTGCCGGCAGCCACGTGCCCCCAGCCCAGCCAGGTTTGTCACCCAGCATTTTAATGCCACAGAAGGGTGCAGGACGAGCCCCTCCTCGTCACAGCTGCCCAGCGAAGCCCCCGCAGCCCTGCAGGGATGTCAGCCACTGACCCCAGGACACCCACGCAGAGCTGTGGGCAGGGACACGAGGCCTCCCCATGACCTCCCTGATTGTCCCCGTGCTGCAGCGGGCGCAGGGCAGAGCTCAGAGACACCTCCTGGGTCCTACGAGTGGTTTATTAGTCTAGTAAAAACACAACTGCAAAGGGACGTTAGCTACACCTGACATGGGAAGGAACCAGGGGCTTCGCCAGGCCTGGCCAAGCCTGCGTGAGGACCCCAGCTCGTGTCCCCCCGGCACAGCCCACGTCTCCAGCCCCTTATTGCAGCGGCTGTGCCAGCAGGGACCAGGCACCCCGGGGCCCCCGCTCTGGGTATTGCTCCGCTCTAGGAGCCACTCCAAAACCCACAAGCAGGACAGAGGAAGCGGCTGTCAGGCTTGGGGAGAAACCAGACCAAGCGTCCCTCGCTTTAGAGCCACCATGGCCCTGGAGAGGGGGGCCAGACTGACCTCCTGTCCTCAGGCATCAGGGCTGGAAGACCCTTCGGTGCCATTTAGCCAGGCACTCTTAACTCTGAAATACTCCCAGCTCTCTGCGGGGGCTCGGGCAGGCAGCAGTGGGGCACGGGGAGGTGCCACTGGCATGTTGCAGCTACCCAATCGGGGCAGCACACCAGGAGGTGCCCGTCACCGTGAAGGGCGCTTGGACAGCCCCGATCCCCCCGCAAAACACCACCCCAGGCTGCTCTCACAGGGGACAGCACCAGGGATGGGGACATGTCCCCCGCCCATCGGCTGCCTGGCCCCAGCCAGCGTTTGGGCAGGTGTAGGGCGGGCAGGGACAGGCGCCCAGCGAGGAGGGCGTTTGCCTGGCAGCGTTGGTGCTAATGCTGGAGGGGGACAAACAGACAGACTGGGGACAAACAGACAGCCCGAGTGGCCCTCTGCACCCCCATGGCTCATCAAACCCCGCCAGCCGCTGGAGCGGGTGGGTGCCAGCTGCCCCCTGCCCTCCGCACCCTAGGACCACCCCAGTAACACCCCTGTGGCTGGGTCCCCCCGGGCACGGTGCCACCCCAGGCAGCCAGCCCGCTGGTGCCGGCCCCGCCGCCTCCCCTCTCTGAGCCCCCAGCCAGCCCCGCTCAGGTCTGCGATGCCACGAGGAGCTGGTGGCCGAATCTCCACGTGCCGCTGTCCCCAGGGGAAGGGCAGAGCGTGTCCCCAAAGCCGGGCCACCAGCACCACGGAGGAGCCCGCGGGCCGGCCCCGAACATGGGGTGGGCTCGAGGGCACGGCTCCCACCGCGCTTGCTGTCTGCAGGGACCAGGCATGCCCCCAGAGCACGTCCCCAGCCGCTGTGTCTCCGTCCTCGCAGTCGCCACGGGCATCCGCAGGGTGTCCACGCACCAGGACCACGGGGGTGAAGGGCTCTGCCCTGCGTCATGCCCCTGCAAACAGCTCAGCGTCCCCTCTGCTCCCATCCTGCCAGGCCAGCACCACTGTCCCAGCGTGGACACCCTGTCCAAGTAAGCGCAGCTCCTTCAGCACCGCCGGGTGCCCACGTCCCCGAGCCCCCCAGCACCGCCTGCCCGCGCGGCTCAGGGCTGCAGCAGGTACTTCTCCTCGTTCCTCGCCTCATCCGCGTCGGAGGGGGGGCCCTTCTTGGGGCACGACGGGGTCCTGCAGGCCTTGCAGAGGATGAGGAAGAGGATGAGGATGAGCAACTGCGATGATGCAGTTGAAAGAAATCGCAACGACTGCTCCGGTGGAGAGAGCTGCCCCCATCGCCGCTGCCCCGTGGGGAGAAGCGGGACCCCCGGCTCGGCCCCGCGCTTGGGACGCCGGCGCAGCCTCCGCCCGGGGGCATTGGCGGGGACAGGGGGGACGGCTGCGGTGCTGGCAGCGGGACAGCCCGGGGGTCAGGCAGGCAGCAGGACCCCCGACACGGCTGGGCCTCCGGGAGCCAGTGACCTCAGCTTCACCGGGGGAGGCTCAGAGCTTTCCCAAGGCTTCCTCTCCTCCGGCAGCGCGGCGGGGCCGTGTCTTCTCCCTCGGGGACCTGGAAGGGAGAAAGTCAGCGTCACCGCCAGCACCAGGGGACGGGCTGCCCGAGCCCCCCCGGGGGAGGCGGCGGCTGCCTCCTGCAAAGCCCCAGCCCCAAAGAGGCTCAGGGGGACGGAGGCTGCCATTTGGGGGGCTCCTTGCAGCCTCCACAGGCGCTCCCCGGCTGCCTCCCTCCATCCCGGGCCAGGGTCGGGGTGACGGAGCCGGAGGCGTCCCGGGTGCCTTCCCAGCCCCAAATCCCGTCCCCAGCCTCCCTCCCGGGCAGCCTCGGCCCTGCCGCCGGCCCCCGGCCGCCCTCCGTGCGCTTCTCCCTCCCGGGCCCCGCGCCCCAAAACGGGGCGAGGCCCCCCCATCCCTGAACACCGCGGAGAAGGGGGGTGCCCGCAGCCCCCGCTGCGGATCCCACAGCCGAGGAGCCCCGGGGGCAGCGGGCGGCAGCAACAGGTCCCTCCG
>NW_026109895.1:0-5000 GCF_013377495.2 Cygnus atratus
AACACTTCTCAAGGGCAACAAGCAGAAAACAATACCAAAAAATGCACAATGAAGCTCTCTCTAGGAAAACATGGTGAGGAGAACCCCAAGAGCTGCACGATGCAGAACTCCTCAGAGCCGTAATCAAGACAACACCAAAAGCTGCGCGATGAAGCAATCCTCAGGGCCGCAGTGAAGAAAACACCAAAAGCTGCACAATGATGCACTCCCCAGGGGCCACAAGGTGAAGAAAACACAAAAAGCTCCACGAAGAATCACTCCTCAAGAGACACAGTGAAGAAAACACGAAAAGCGGAATGATGAAGCACTCCTCAGCAGAAACATGGTATGGAGAACCACAAAAGCTGCACGATGAAGAACTCTTCCGGGCCGTAATGAAGGAAAAACCAAAAGCTTCATGATGAAGCAATCCAGGGCCACAGTGAAGAAAACACCAAAAGCTGCACGATGGAGAACTCCTCAGGTTGTAGGGAAGAAAACGTGAATAGCTGCATGATGAGGCACCCCTCAGGGGAAACGTGGTGAAGAGAACCTCAAAAGCGGAACAATAAAGCTCTCCTCAGAGGAAAAGGGGGTGGAGAGAACCCCAGAAGCTGGAAAATGGAGAACTCCGCATCATCCGCAGTTAAGAAAACACCAAAAGCTGCACAATGAAGAACTCCTCAGGGCCGCAGAGAAGAAAACCCCAAAAGCTGCACGATGTATCAATCTTCAGGGCCGCAGTGAAGAAAACCCCAAAAGCTGCACGCTGAAGCAATCCTCAGGGGCCACAAGGTGAAGAAAACACAAAAAGCTCCACTGAGCATCACTCTTCACGAGCCACACTGAAGATAACATGAAAAGCTGAATGATGAAGCAATCCTCAGCAGAAACGTGGTGTGGAGAACCACAAAAGCTGCACGATGAAAAAGTCCTCAGACGAAAGGCACTGAAGCAAACACGAAAAGCTGGACGCAAAAGCACAACTCGACTTGCAGTGAAGAAAGCAACCAAAGCTGCTCAGCAAAGCACTCCTCAGAGGCTGCAGTGAAGAAATCCCAAAAGCTGCATGATGAAGCAATCCTCAGGGAAAACGTGGTGAACACAACCCGAAAACCTGCATGATGAAGTTCTCCTCAGGGTCGTAGTGAAGAAAACACAAATAGCTGCACGATGAAGCTTTCCTCAGGAGAAAAGTGTTGAACAGAACCCCAGGATCTGCACGATGCACAACTCCTCACAGGTCACAGTGAGGAAAACACCACAAGCTGCACGATGTTGCAATCCTCACGGGCCTGAAACAAGAAACAACCACACCACATGTTGGAGGATGAAACACTTCTCAAGGGCAACAAGCAGAAAACAATACCAAAAAATGCACAATGAAGCTCTCTCAAGGAAAACATGGTGAGGAGAGCCTCAAGAGTTGCACGATGCAGAACTCCTCAGAGCCGTAATCAAGACAACACCAAAAGCTGCACGATGAAGCAATCTTCAGGGCCGCAGTGAAGAAAACAACACAAGCTGCACAATGAAGCAATCCTCAGGGGCCTGAAACAAGAAAAAAACCACACCACATGTTGGAGGATGAAACACTTCTCAAGGGCAACAAGCAGAAAACAATACCAAAAAATGCACAATGAAGCTCTCTCTAGGAAAACATGGTGAGGAGAACCCCAAGAGCTGCACGATGCAGAACTCCTCAGAGCCGTAATCAAGACAACACCAAAAGCTGCGCGATGAAGCAATCCTCAGGGCCGCAGTGAAGAAAACCCCAAAAGCTGCACAATGATGCACTCCCCAGGGGCCACAAGGTGAAGAAAACACAAAAAGCTCCACGAAGAATCACTCCTCAAGAGACACAGTGAAGAAAACACGAAAAGCGGAATGATGAAGCACTCCTCAGCAGAAACATGGTATGGAGAACCACAAAAGCTGCACGATGAAGAACTCTTCCGGGCCGTAATGAAGGAAAAACCAAAAGCTTCATGATGAAGCAATCCAGGGCCACAGTGAAGAAAACACCAAAAGCTGCACGATGGAGAACTCCTCAGGTTGTAGGGAAGAAAACGTGAATAGCTGCATGATGAGGCACTCCTCAGGGGAAACGTGGTGAAGAGAACCTCAAAAGCGGAACAATAAAGCTCTCCTCAGAGGAAAAGGGGGTGGAGAGAACCCCAAAAGCTGGACAATGGAGAACTCCGCATCATCCGCAGTTAAGAAAACACCAAAAGCTGCACAATGAAGAACTCCTCAGGGCCGCAGAGAAGAAACCCCAAAAGCTGCACGATGTATCAATCTTCAGGGCCGCAGTGAAGAAAACCCCAAAAGCTGCACCTGAAGCAATCCTCAGGGGCCACAAGGTGAAGAAAACTCAAAAAGCTCCACTGAGCATCACTCTTCACGAGCCACACTGAAGATAGCATGAAAAGCTGAATGATGAAGCAATCCTCAGCAGAAACGTGGTGTGGAGAACCACAAAAGCTGCACGATGAAAAATGTCCTCAGACGGAAAGGCACTGAAGGGAACACTGAAAAGCTGGACGCAAAAGCACACCTCGACTTGCAGTGAAGAAAGCAACCAAAGCTGCTCAGCAAAGCACTCCTCAGAGGCTGCAGTGAAGAAATCCCAAAAGCTGCACGATGAAGCAATCCTCAGGGAAAACGTGGTGAACACGACCCGAAAACCTGCATGATGAAGTTCTCCTCAGGGTCGTAGTGAAGAAAACACAAATAGCTGCACGATGAAGCTTTCCTCAGGGGAAAAGTGTTGAACAGAACCCCAGAAGCTGCACGATGCACAACTCCTCACAGGTCACAGTGAGGAAAACACCACAAGCTGCACGATGTTGCAATCCTCACGGGCCTGAAACAAGAAACAACCACACCACATGTTGGAGGATGAAACACTTCTCAAGGGCAACAAGCAGAAAACAATACCAAAAAATGCACAATGAAGCTCTCTCTAGGAAAACATGGTGAGGAGAACCCCAAGAGCTGCACGATGCAGAACTCCTCAGAGCCGTAATCAAGACAACACCAAAAGCTGCGCGATGAAGCAATCCTCAGGGCCGCAGTGAAGAAAACCCCAAAAGCTGCACAATGATGCACTCCCCAGGGGCCACAAGGTGAAGAAAACACAAAAAGCTCCACGAAGAATCACTCCTCAAGAGACACAGTGAAGAAAACACGAAAAGCGGAATGATGAAGCACTCCTCAGCAGAAACATGGTATGGAGAACCACAAAAGCTGCACGATGAAGAACTCTTCCGGGCCGTAATGAAGGAAAAACCAAAAGCTTCATGATGAAGCAATCCAGGGCCACAGTGAAGAAAACACCAAAAGCTGCACGATGGAGAACTCCTCAGGTTGTAGGGAAGAAAACGTGAATAGCTGCATGACGAAGCACTCCTCAGGGGAAACGTGGTGAAGAGAACCTCAAAAGCGGAACAATAAAGCTCTCCTCAGAGGAAAAGGGGGTGGAGAGAACCCCAAAAGCTGGACAATGGAGAACTCCGCATCATCCGCAGTTAAGAAAACACCAAAAGCTGCACAATGAAGAACTCCTCAGGGCCGCAGAGAAGAAAACCCCAAAAGCTGGACGATGTATCAATCTTCAGGGCCGCAGTGAAGAAAACCCCAAAAGCTGCACCTGAAGCAATCCTCAGGGGCCACAAGGTGAAGAAAACACAAAATGCTCCACGAAGACCACTCCTCAAGAGCCACACTCTAGAAAACACGAAAAGCGGAATGATGAAGCACTCCTCAGCAGAAACGTGGTGTGGAGAACCACAAAAGCTGCATGATGAAGAACTCTTCCGGGCCGTAATGAAGGAAAAACCAAAAGCTTCATGATGAAGCAATCCAGGGCCACAGTGAAGAAAACACCAAAAACTGCACGCTGAAGCAATCCTCAGGGGCCACAAGGTGAAGAAAACTAAAAAGCTCCACTGAGCATCACTCTTCACGAGCCACACTGAAGATAGCATGAAAAGCTGAATGATGAAGCAATCCTCAGCAGAAACGTGGTGTGGAGAACCACAAAAGCTGCACGATGAAAATGTCCTCAGAGGAAAGGCACTGAAGGGAACACGAAAAGCTGGACGCAAAAGCACACCTCGACTTGCAGTGAAGAAAGCAACCAAAGCTGCTCAGCAAAGCACTCCTCAGAGGCTGCAGTGAAGAAATCCCAAAAGCTGCACGATGAAGCAATCCTCAGGGAAAACGTGGTGAACACAACCCGAAAACCTGCATGATGAAGTTCTCCTCAGGGTCGTAGTGAAGAAAACACAAATAGCTGCACGATGAAGCTTTCCTCAGGGGAAAAGTGTTGAACAGAACCCCAGAAGCTGCACGATGCACAACTCCTCACAGGTCACAGTGAGGAAAACACCACAAGCTGCACGATGTTGCAATCCTCACGGGCCTGAAACAAGAAACAACCACACCACATGTTGGAGGATGAAACACTTCTCAAGGGCAACAAGCAGAAAACAATACCAAAAAATGCACAATGAAGCTCTCTCAAGGAAAACATGGTGAGGAGAGCCTCAAGAGTTGCACGATGCAGAACTCCTCAGAGCCGTAATCAAGACAACACCAAAAGCTGCACGATGAAGCAATCTTCAGGGCCGCAGTGAAGAAAACAACACAAGCTGCACAATGAAGCAATCCTCAGGGGCCTGAAACAAGAAAAAAACCACACCACATGTTGGAGGATGAAACACTTCTCAAGGGCAACAAGCAGAAAACAATACCAAAAAATGCACAATGAAGCTCTCTCAAGGAAAACATGGTGAGGAGAACCCCAAGAGCTGCACGATGCAGAACTCCTCAGAGCCGTAATCAAGACAACACCAAAAGCTGCGCGATGAAGCAATCCTCAGGGCCGCAGTGAAGAAAACACCAAAAGCTGCACAATGATGCACTCCCCAGGGGCCACAAGGTGAAGAAAACACAAAAAGCTCCACGAAGAATCACTCCTCAAGAGACACAGTGAAGAAAACACGAAAAGCGGAATG
>NW_026109896.1:0-5000 GCF_013377495.2 Cygnus atratus
ACATTCTTTTCCTAAATACCTGATTTCTCCTTCAGCGTTGTGCCCCCAGATAGCTAAACTACTGTGAAGTGTTTGATTTGGTGCCTGTATATTTAATTAGACTTTTACATCCTTTTTCTATGTTCATCTCTAAATTTAAGAAATACTGATGTGGTCTAACATTCTAGCTGGTAGTTCCTGATCTGATTTAGCCACCAGATCATCAGTGCCTGAAATCAAAACAAAGTCCCCTGAGCAAAGAAGCCGAGGTAGCAGTATATAGCATGGACCCTATGCATCACATCAGCTAAAGATTGTTATGCTTTAATCTAAACCAAGTTTTAAGATGAACTAAAACTACAATAAAGAATTCCTTGCACTTCCTTAGCTTCCACAAACAGGTATAAAATTTTTAGTTTTACTTGATTAAATCCAAAAAGTTGAAGCATTCAAGCATGTATGTTCTTCAGGTCTATTTACTCTAGGGAAATGCAGCCACTGAAATTTAATGGCAGTGATCCAAACCATGATGAACTGAGGCAATTTCGTTTTTGTTGACCATTGCTCCAGGTCATTGTAATTTAATGAGTAGTAATCCTATTTAAAATATGTTACAGGCAGTGAGGTGCCTGCTGGGAGAAAGCTGCTACGCATGAACAGATCAATATGCACTGTGTGCATTCGACCATTCAATAATCGATTCACCCTTGTTATGAGAAAATAAATGCTAAACTCCTAAAAGTTAATTTCTATAGAAAGCTTTTACAAGGCTATCAAATTATTAAAAGTTTTCATGGGATCTTTTTTGTTGCTTTTGTTTTTAAATCTTTGTGCAGTACAGGCTACATCTCACAGCAACATCCTATTTAGTACTAGTTACTTGACTGTCAATTTAATGTCAGGCTTGAAAAAGGAAGTTGCAAACTGAAGGCTGCTATTGTTTTGACTGTGGCAACTTCAGAATGAAAAAGTAAACTTTTTCTACTTTAAAGCATGTTACTGCCTACACTTACACCTAACTTGTTAGAGGTTTGTTTTTGCTGTTGTTTTAATCCAAAAATTTCTTCATTGAAGTCAGTTTTCTTTGGACGTGATCCTTAAAAGAAGTTATTATATTTTTAATATCAGAGTTATAAACAGAGATTCACACAACACCTTCCATAAGGTCCCGATTCTCTCTTGACTTTTATTGGGCATCAAGCTTTTTAAGTTAGCCTAATGAGTGAAGTTGCTAATTAATCTCTACAGAAAAACAAGTACTTACAAATACATGCTTTAAAAAGGATCACTAAAAAAAAATACAAATTAAAAAAGAAAATCCACCTCATCTTCTTTTTGTTTGTTTGTTTCAAAAATAATTGTTGCAAAATGTGTACATTGGAAGAGTACCTGCCCAGTGTGTCTGGTCTTTAGCTAAGCCTGCAATTAGTGTGCTGATGAGGCTGGATCTGAAGACAAATTTGCTAAGTGAATTCACAGTTTACTTGTTGCAGTGCTCTCCTAGCTATGTCTTCCTGCCAATCTTCCCAAGAATAAATGTAAAGAGTGCAATGACATACAATACAGACACACCCTAAATTTTTATTCTCTGTCCAGCTGCCCCTGTATGCATTATATAGCTTTCTGAGAATGATTTTCAATTAACTTTATTAAGGCAACAAATATGGACTGGGTCCTTTTAGCAATGCCGGTGTAGCTGCTACAAGGAGAGACAGGATGTTATAATCTATAGAAATGCAAACTTTATCTGAAGTTCACAATAAACACCTGAAGTTCAAAGGTGTTCACACTTTGAACACTTAAACTTAGGTTTTGGAAGCACTGCAGATTTCAGGGCAGTACCAAAGACTGGCATTTCAGTTCTATCTGAAATGCCCAGATCTAACCTTTCACATATTAATTGTTTGATTTTTCATGGCGAATATTTTAACAATTGTTATGTGATGCAATTAAACACTAACAAAAGCCTTCCTTTATGCACTAAGATACCTCTGTTGCAACATGAAAGAATTTATAATGGATTGAGTCTTTCATACCCAGAATCACAAACATTAAACTGTCAATTTAATGTGTCCCAGATGAGTATTCCCAAGGCCATGTGCTAATGGTGTTTTTACTGCTATATTGTAAAAGCATAATCCTTTTTGTGAGACATTAATATTTCACTCTTTCTCTAAACTGGTTTTCAGAAGGCTGATAGCTTAATGCTCAGACTGTTTCTCAGTGCAGGTTCAGTTTTTGGTGTCTCTGTCTTTCAGATGTGTTGCTGAAGTCTGCCTGGGAAACCATGCAAACCTGCTAGCAGCAGAAGTATTTTCTGTGGAATTCATTTAGAATGTGGGAGAAGTCTTTCACATATTGATAAAGCTGTTCCCAGGCTTTATGTGTCACATCCCAGTCACTTCCCCAATCCTGACAGCCTATTCACTGGGATGAGATAAGATTTATTTCACTGAGCAGTCACTGTAAGACAGAACAGCTTTGAGACTTGCTCTTTTTTTAATCCAGACTCTGTACCAAATTTTTACTCTTTTGGATTTAATGCAAATGTGGAATAAAGTTTATCACAAGCAGGATTTGGGCCTTCATGATAACGGAATACACTTTTTGTGGTTTCCTGCTCCCATCTGACAAAATATTGATAATATCCAAGAAGGTACCAATCAATATAACCTTTATTTCTGTTATCCCTCTTTTCTGTTTAAAATTCCCAAATGTTCTACCCTAACATAAAAGTTTCATTCTGAATCCCACCAGACCAGGAGAACAGCTGTTCTTTTCTCCCCTGTAATTCTACTGAAGTTAATTAAGTTCTTTCTCATAACTAAAACTTATAGACATCTAAAATTAACAGCTACTTTAATTCTTCTGTGTGTCATGTTTCATTGTAATTTGCCTTCTGGAAAGACACTATTCAGTGACTTCACTCCAGCCTAGAATACTGGCTCCTGTTTTTTGAGCTGATGTCAGTGTTACTTCTCTGCTTGCAAAGGTCAAGTCCCTTTGTTACATCCTAAGGAGACACTCCACTCATCCTCAGCAGACAGAATGTCCAAATGCATTTATCAAAATGATCAAGTACTGCAGTTTTTTGGTCTTTAACCATTCATAGCACTCTACAAATTGGGGAAACCTGAAAAACAATGAGGTTTAAGGACACGCAAGGTAGACCAAAGCTTGATTCGTGAATCTCTCCATAATGTGGTGAAAAGGAAATTAGCACTTAGTGTCAGATGTGCATTCAAAATGGATGAGTTCACATTTATGCACAACATTAGCCTAATTTCAAGGACTTCCATAAGATTTAAATGATGAATAGACCCTGTGATGGCCCTGAACTGGAAGGTGATCTATTTTTTTTATGTTTGTGTTGTGGTTTAGCCCGGCTGGCAGCCAAACACCACACAGCCGTTCACTCACCCTCCCCCCTCCCTCTCCGGGATGGGGCAGAGAAACGGGAAAGTGAAGTCTGTGAGTTGAGATAAAGACAGTTTATTAAGACAGGACAAATAATAACAATAATAATAATAATAATAATAATAATAGTAATAATGTGTACAAAATAAGTGATGCACAATGCAATTGCTCACCACCCGTTGACCGATGCCCAGCCTATCCCCGAGCAGCCGGCCCCCCCACCCCGGCTAGCCACCCCTATATATTGTTCAGCATGACGTCAGATGGTATGGAATACCCCTTTGGCCAGTTTGGGTCAGCTGTCCTGGGTCTGTCCCCTCCCAGCTCCTGCTGCACCCCCAGCCTGCTCGCTAGCAGGACAGAGCGAGAAGCTGAAAAGTCCTTGGCTTGGTGTAAGCATTGCTCTACAACAATTAAAACATCAGCATGTTATCAGCGCTCTTCTCATCCTAATCCAAAACATAGCACCCTGCCAGCTACTAGGAGGAAAATTAACTCTGTCCTACCTGAAACCAGGACAGATATCCACCCCTTATTCCATACCATTTATGTCATGCTCAGGTTACACTCTTTCCAATACCTTCTAATTAGTCACCATTTTCATCTATGATATATAGCAACCATGGTAGTGATGACATACAGTGTTATATGATAATTAACATACTACAATTCAACTCATGGGCTATTCTCACCCAGTATTAGGTCCCCTTGAGGTACACACCGAACCTCCCCATTCTTTTGCATTACCCACCAAGTGCATCCAGGTCCCTGGGCAAAAGCAATCCCACGAATGGGCTTGCCTTTTCCTGAGGCAGGAGTAGCCCAGACTGTCTTACCCAGCATGTTTCTTACGTGCACTACAGGAACTTTATCCCCTTCGACAGTGCGTAACAGGTTTGATTGGGCAGGTCCAGCTCGGTTGGCAGATCCTCTAGTATTGACTAACCAGGTGGCCTTTGCCAAATGTGTTTCCCAATTTTTGAATGTCCCAGCACCCATTGCTTTCAGTGTAGTCTTTAACAGTCCATTGTATCGTTCAACTTTCCCGGAAGCTGGTGCATGATAAGGGATGTGATACACCCACTCAATACCATGTTCTTTGGCCCAAGTGTCTATAAGGTTGTTTCGGAAATGAGTCCCATTGTCTGACTCAATTCTTTCTGGGGTGCCATGTCGCCATAGGACTTGCTTTTCAAGGCCCAGGATAGTGTTCCGGGCGGTGGCATGGGGCACAGGATATGTTTCCAGCCATCCGGTGGTTGCTTCCACCATTGTAAGTACGTGGCGCTTGCCGTTGCGGGTTTGGGGGAGTGTGATGTAATCAATCTGCCAGGCCTCTCCATATTTGTATTTCAGCCATCGTCCTCCATACCAGAGAGGCTTTGACTGTTTGGCTTGTTTAATTGCAGCACATGTTTCACAATCATGAATAACCTGTGCTATAGTGTCCATGGTCAGGTCCTCCCCTCGATAACGAGCCCATCTGTATGTTGCATCTCTACCTTGATGGCCTGAGGTGTCATGGGCCCATCGGGCTATAAATAATTCACCTTTATGTTGCCAGTCCAGCTCCACCTGAGCCACTTCAATCTTAGCAGCCTGAT
>NW_026109897.1:0-5000 GCF_013377495.2 Cygnus atratus
TTTCTTTCTAAGAGATCCAGGCCTGGCTGCAGTGCAGTAACATGGCACCTTTCTCTACAAAAACAGTCCCAAAGCCAGAGAGATATTGTGGAGCTGTGCTGGGAATGTGTTACAGTCAATCTCTGTGTCAGAGAATTAGGCGGTGAGGTGTAAAATAAGTAGCCTCACAGTCACAGCATGGGAACTTTACAAGTTTTTCTTCTGGAAGGAGAAAAAATTAATGGTTATGAGTACCTTTCCTTTCTGGAGGCAAGTCTGAACAATAAAGCTGTTCTCATATGTCTAATTCCAATCTCACACTAGAGAGAAAAACCGATAACAAATATTTTTCAGTGAGGCTATGAAGACTGTATGCCTGAACAAGACAGGACTCCCTCTAAAAAGGCATGACACAGTAGGCATGAGGTAATATTGGCTCTGTTCCAGGGTTCCACTTTTAACACAGAGCACATTCAACTCATTTATAATAGCACCACATTAAATTGTCCTGTAAGAAGTTTGCAATGGGTATTTAATACAAAAGCAGGTTTAGTAAAGGAACCTACACGTCAAAAAATATTTATTTGCCTCTCCTCATTAATCATAATGCAGTTTAGATGCTCTGATCATAGGCATTCTAATAAAAACATTAGCAATCAGGCGAATGATCCGATTGTTTTAAATAGTTTGTAATAGTTACACTTTTTTCAAATAAATGGATATGTGTTCAGTAAAAAAGGCCACTTTCTTTCCCCCATATGATCCTGTTAAGGACCCTAAAATACTGCGACTTTATACCAATCTTCACAATCTGTAATCATTAATAATTTTCAAAGGACAAATATGTTAAATTCTTCTACATTAATCATGATGGAATTTCTATGGAATGATTTCACCATATTTTTTTAATCCATTTACTATTACCAGCTTTCTAACAAGCACAGATCATCTCACTTCTATAACATCTTACCTAAGGACCTTAATATTGTCAGCTAATTCTAAAAACCTCATAATAATTTGCACAGGTTATTTATCATTTCACCTACCACCAAAATGCATTATCCTTTGACGTGCAATGTCATAGCGGACTAAAAGGTCTCAGTAGAATATTCTGTCTTTTTCTACTAGGGGATCAGCACTCTCTACTATCCATTATAGGTGTTCCAGACCTTCAAAATCAGACATGAAACATCTTCAGAGAACACATAATTTTATGTAGATGGGGTCAAGAAACACATGTGGACCTCTACAGAAAGCACAAATTTTAAAAAAGTAAATATCTGGAATTAATATAGACTAACTACATTCAGCCATATGTCCTCTTCGTGTTAGCAAAAGGACTTAGCTGTAGCTAAGTTACTTTACATTCTAGGACCCCGTAGTGCAATTATCACACTAGTAATCTTTAAACTGTTAAACCATCACACTTGCAAATGTAGGTTAAATTGCTAGCACATGGCAATATCTGCAGGTTTTCAAAAGACATGATAAGTCACATGCTTCTGGAAAGCACTTTAAAAAAAAAAACACTATACATACAGATGGCACAGCTAATTAATTAACTACACAAAGTACAGGAGTGCAACAGATGACTTTCTTGAACCATCCTGATTTGCACTGGGTAAAACCCTAGCACGTCTTAAGTAATATGGCTAAGAAGCCATCCTGTTTCTGTAAAAGAATATTTGAGCACTGGGAAAGAACTGTATGCAAAAATTATTCCCAACACACAAAAAACTTCTCTCTTTTTGTTAAGGACAGGTTATAACTCTTAGTGATCTTCAGGCACACTACAGCACCAATGTAGCCACAAAGCAGTCACCAGACACTAAATGGTAGGTCTCTGCAGGTCTCTGGTCTAGTTACAACTACCTTCAGTTATATCCCATGCCCATGCCTAGATTTGGCACAAAAACTCCTGAAACATTTATTCTGTTATTACAAAGAGAAAAGAAAAAAAAAAAAAAAAGAAAAAAAACTTCATTTGGGACAACCTCAATCCTTTGTGCTAATCTATATGTTCTGATTTCTAAAGGCATAGTACATGGGAAACAGCACATGGCAAAATTTCATGACAGCTTTTTTTCAGACTGGATTTTGAATGGTTCTAATGTAAAGCCTCTTAATGGTGTTGATGGGACTGCACAACATTACAAAGTCACACAGACCTTCCTTTCATTCTGTCTTCAGTCTCTTCCTTTCCTTAATTTTCTGATTTGGAGTAGTACAGAGAAATTGCACAGAATATTTTATATATATTAATGTTATTCCTACTATACTTCATTTAGATACTGTAGTTACTGTTTTTTTTTTTCAGATTTGGAGAATTGTATGCTGTCTAGACTCATACTGTTTGCAATGCCAGACCATGGCTCCCTTTAGCAAGACAGTGGAGAGGTCAATAAGCTTAATTCAGTTCCATAATCACAGGCGCAGTTCATTCTCTGAAGAATTCTCCCATTCACCCCTTTCAGCTCAAGAGCCACGTAACACAAAGTTCAGTAAGAATGACCTTCTCTAGTTCACAGGTCTTTGACTTCAGCTTTTGGGCGCATTATTCTAACGTACCATTTGCCTGTGAGACACTTATTGTCACTAAGATCCTGAAAAACGTGTATAGGGCTGATCATCGAATCCATCGTGGCAGAACTAAGTGAAAGACAAACCATGGTGAAGCAGGTGTAAGAAGAAAAGCAGGGAAAAAAAAAAAAAAAAAAAAGGAGTACAAGCATTACAGGTTGAAGAAAGGCATGTTAATGACATTTTGCTGTTCTCTCTCCTTTTTCCTAAATGATTTTCTCTGATAGCTGTCGCTGGGTTTTTTTTTCTGCCTACTTTGTGTCTCTCCAAAAAGATTTTAATGCAAATCATCCACATTACAAAAAATACAGAAAAATCTGCAAAAGGACAACATCTGACTCTTTTCAGAAGGGACCAAGAAATATTTTTTTCCTTCAACCGTCCAAAACAGGGAGTGAAGCAGAGCAGCAAAGGAAATTTATTGAATCTTCTTCAATCATTTTCCTAACATGCTGAAAATGTTCCTCCTGCTTTCATCTTCCCTGTCTCTACTCTTTCCCAATGTTTGCTTTGTTCTCATGAAAAAATGATGCATGTCATTAACAGTGTTTTAAGGGGACTCACTATTGTTTTATTTTTTTTTTCTTTTAGCCCTCTCGTTTGTACCTGGCAGCTGCTTACAAAGTATTCAAACAAACCCAAACAAGTGGCCTGAATTGACTTCAAGATTATTGGTAAGGACACCAGTACAGCAGCCTTTCAACTACCATAAAACAAATAAACATGCATTGTACAGATGATAGTTCGATGAAAGACATAACCAATCATGTTCTAAAGTTTTATGTGAAACAAATGCTGGTGCACTCAGTGATCTGTTCCACATCAAGAAACCCACTACGTATGGCACTGGTTAACAGGAGCTGGAAGTCTCCAAAGAATGGCTGCAGAACCAATGCTTGATGAAATGAGTTGCTCTTTCAGCCCTAGAAGAGGTGCTTTAGCTCAAAATTTACATACTGCATATAGACATGTTAGGTACAGCAAGCCTTTACGCAGAGTAGAAGGGATCCAGACCAATTCCATCATTGCTCAACTCTTCTTTGGTGTTTAGAGATCCCTGTAAAGTTTAACAGTAGAGATATTCATAATACCAGATGGTCTGGAATTTAGCTAGATGGAGAATGGAGTGGGAGAAAATTCACTGAAATTATCAAACTGTATAATATCAATAGCATATATTATTCTTAATAATATAATCTGCATTCTAGAGTTGTTTGTTTCTTTGTTTAATTGTACTTCCTTTTCTTTACAAAAGGCACTGTCAGAAGGCAGCCCTGGTAGTTGGCATCAGCAAAGCAAAGATGCCAAGACACAGGGAGAAAGGGAACCTGCTGCTGGACAGAGCCAACAGACGGGAAGATACCAATACAACTTCTCTGTGCCCATCCCCTCCAGCCACAGGTCCCTAGCAATTATCCTCATTGACATTGTCATAGAAGAGAATGCACAGAGATTATTTCATTCTCAGGCTGGTTACTACTACCAGGAGTCACATTACTATGAAAACCTTTACAGCCGATGTCCCCAGACCTAGCATATTGGCCTCCAAAGAACAGCATACAAAAACGAATGTTACATGATGCCATACATTTCACATAACCTGTAACAGGTTCTGGGCACGTATCTTGCTTTCACCGGAGACCCTTTAACTAGTTGAAAGACACAGAAAAAAAATACTAAACAGTGATCAGAATGCCTCACATTAACTGGTATAAAGACCCATAAAGTCTGTTAATATTTTGGATATATTCATTCCTAATCTCTTATTACATGTGTAATAAGAACCTAAAACTTAATTCAGCAGATGGAGGGCAACACACATAACTTATACTTGTGCACCAGAGCAGGAATGAGATCAAACACCACAGATCAGAATAAGTACACTCAACAAATCAAATTACTGGGTAATTTTAAAAATGTAAAGCATTTTATGGTCCATAATCCCATGCATCATCTGCTATTACATTTCCATTTTTCATTCTACCAAAGGTACCCTGTTGGTACACAACAACCCTCCGCTCCAGCTTACCCAGGGAAAGTGAGATCCTTATGGAAGCTTTATAGGTAATGTCTGAAACATTCAGTGGTTAGTCATATTTCATGCAAACAGCTACAAAGTTCAGAGCACAAAAGGGAATAATACCTAAACTATCACAGTAAATTAAACTCTTCTTTACTTTCCAGTACTCTTAAATAGTTTTTAAGCCTATTTTAGATTTGCAAGAATAAACAGAATGACCACTTGTTTTTTCAGAGGATTTGAGTAAAGAAAACTTATCATTTAAATCCAACCTGAGTTACAGTCAGCTGTAGAGTCAGATGCTTAGAGAAATGCTCTGGAAACCTCTGAATGCTCCTTGAAATGCTTAAACATGTAAGATTCCTCAGACACGTTTCTCTCTGCTCCTTGTGAAGCACGCAAGTAGTGCAAAACATTTTCC
>NW_026109898.1:0-5000 GCF_013377495.2 Cygnus atratus
CTTTGCATGGGAGCAAAACAATGAAGGAAGCTTGTTTTCAGTAAGACATTGTCTAAGCTGTAATCTTATCCTAGAATAACTAACACCAGTAGGAAAACCTACAAAACTTTTTTGATTCAATTTACCTGCAAAAACTAGAATTCACAAAATACTTTTCAAGATTTAACAGTGTTGGAAAGTTCAGGATGAACATTAAATTTTAAGACAATGATTTATAATCAAGACAAGCATGGGAGATGCTAAATACAAAGTTGTGCATAACCAAGATCACATACCTGTATTCCAAGCTTTAAAGCTCACTTTTACATCAGTTAAGATGTGCTTTTAGACACATTTGTCACCTACAAGTGTTTCCATGGAGAACAAAGATGGTTTGAGGATGAAGGTGAACTTGAATGCTACCAGAAAGTGCTGCAGAACAAGCAGGGCAGTGGTAGGAATTTTTGTCTTTTATTCTCCACTGAGGACCATGAAAAATTACAGACATTTTCAGAAGACCATAAGTTGCATATAGCTGGAGTCACATTGAAAACTGGAGATAATACCAATTTTTGGAGAATTCAGTCTTCATGACATTATTATCACATGCTGCTGGTGACAGGAAAAGTTTACCTCTGGTGATGAGGCCAGCATGAAGAACTATAGCAAAAATAGCCATTACCTCTGCAGACAGATTTTCAAGCATGACTATAAATCACCTTTCAGTAAATTTTAGCTTTTAGGGTAATTAGAGTATTCTGCATTATACCGCTGCCCCATGTTATGTGGTCCCTTCAGTGCACAACTATGACAATGCTGAAAGTGCTGGGAAGGGACAACTGAACATGCACTTGGGTAGCTGACATGTTCAGAAACAGAGATACATCTTCCCAAATACCTTCCTCATCAGCTCTGCACATGAACATTACCAGACGCCACGTGGATCTGGATTTGCAGGCCTTGAGACATGAGAAGGGAGGAAAAAAATCATGTAAGTGCCTCAAGCTCACACACCGGAGTGTGATAGGTAAGTAGCAGCTGAGACATGGTGCAACTCCCAGAAAGAGGATTTGAAGATTTAAGGGGAATGCACCACTTCCTCTGAACATGTCTTCAGTGTGTGTTAATTACCCAAAATGTTAGAAATAGGAATTTCTGATTTATTTTTAATTTGAACGTATCTGGCTTTTGTTCTTTTTATGCCTTTCTCTACTATGTTAAAAAAAGCCATTGGTACCCTGTATTTTCTTCAGGTGAAGGTACTCATATACCATAATCATATCTCTTCCTGATCTTCCTTTTGATATGCTAAACACCACCAGCTCCCTATATATTTCCTTGGAACACATCTCCTACAGCCCTCAAATGACTTTTTGTAACTTTTCTGATCCAGTGAAATTCTCCTGCATCCTTTTTAAAGTGTGGAAACCAGAACTATATGTAGTATTTTATTATCAGCAGGTCTAAGAGGCAAAAATCACCTCCCCTCTCTAGTTCTAACAGAACCTGGAATGTAAGACCGCTTTGGCACCCTGGTGAAATATCCTTGCTAATGAATGAAATACAAAGGTAGCGACATGATATAGAAGGCCTCTTAAAAGCCAGGTGGCCAGGCAAGGGAGAGACAGCAGATAGCGAGATCATTTTCTCACATGACAAAATAAAGCATAAAAGAGGAATTGGCACAATCCTAAGTGATAGGGACAGAAAAGCACCACTTGGCTACAACCCAGGCAACTTAATTATCGTCACGACTTGTTCAGAAAGACAGCCTTTTAACTCCACTGTGATCCAGGTCTATGCTGCTCCAAAGGATGCCAAGGAGAGGAAACTGTGCAATTCTGTAATTAGAACTGAGCTGGCCACACATCAGAAGAAGCGAGGCACGAACTGCTACAATTTGCGAGACTCCGTAGCCTTTATGAGCAGAGTAAAATGTTCCAGTAAAACCAGGAAACAAACGGAGAGCGGAAATTCTGCAAGGCAGCAACAGAAAATGATAGGGCTCAAAAAGACAGGACTGCAGTTACATGAAGTTCTTGGAGGAACCAGAGTGTGGCATTTTTAAGCACAGAGATAATGAGAAAGAAATAAAACTACAGACCCCACGCTGTGCTTGTCATAGGTGATGGAGAGAGGCGGTAGACTGAAAACCAGGAAAGTTCCCCAAGGAGCTGGAGGCGGCACCTCAGCTAAGTAGGACACCGACGGCAGGGGAGCTCGGGGTGCTGGATGAGATCCCCAGGATGGTTGCAGATGGCTGCAGACCTCGGCAGGACCCGAGGAAACGGTAAGCCGGTCTGGATAATGGAAATATGAGAGCCCCACCAAGCACAGGGCAACCTCGCTGGTCACTAAGCTATACCTGAATGCAGGCAAGTATTTATGGCTTGCTAAAAAAAATATGGGCCGTGCCACAAAATCCCATTGATGGATTTTGGAATGACAGATGAACATTTTCCTAAGCATAACTCTTCGCCATAACACTACAGATTTACGTTTGAAATTGTGTAGACAAAAAGAAGTACTTGCGGATGTTTTATTATGTCCTATATCATCCTCACAGCACAGCCATGCACTACAGACACGCAGTGTTAGCACTGTCATCACTGTAATTTCTTCGCATCAAAATTAACACTTTCCTTTGCTAAACCATTCTTTTGCTTTAAGAAACATTGATTTTTCCTGCTTGGTTCTCCCCTCACTAGCTGGTCCAAACAACTTTGCATGATCTTCCACGTGGCTCCAATCTGTCTTCTAGAAACTCTCAAAAACCCTTATCAACACTACTAATTTTCTTCATATTTACAGTCAGGGCCCCCATATCTAGGTAGCCATTTTAGTTTTCCTTCTCCCTTCCTCTCATTTCTTAGCTCTTACCTCATACAGTAATGTAAATTTCCATATGCAGGACCTTAAGGGCCAGAAGAAGGATCTACAAAGATAGCCAGTTTGTGCGCAGCATTCTGTATCTCAGTTAACACGTTCACCAGTACTACTAATTTTGCAAAAGTACATGGCAATAACAAATGTCAATAAAAACTGTGAGCAATAAAATACCTGGTAAGAGAAATTTAATTAAGATTTCATTAAAGACAAAGATGACCCTTTCTTGCTTTTTAGCAGAACAGCAATGTCTCTGCACTGTTACGTGCAGCTAAAATGTGCGGAGATAGTAATAAGTAAGGAGTGGAATACCTGATGGCCAGATTTTGAAATGCACTATTTACCCTTTGAAAACAATCACAAATGGAGATGGCTCAGCACATCTCAGGATTTGTCAAGGGCAGGCCTGACAGAAACATTTTTAGATGTTAATGCTTCTGGCAAAACCTTCATTTTACACAGAGAAATACATCTGCAATGATTTAACTTTAGTCATCATGTATAATCAACAAACTATTATACACACAGTCTGTTGGTTGTGTGCTTGTCTGTGTTTACACAGAATTGCTGTGTAATTCACATGTGCACACAGATCAAAACTCACACTACAATAGAATATTAAACAATAGATTTAAACTTTGAAAATAAAATTCGCCTCCAAAGTTACTGCAACGTGCAGACTTTTTCAAACAACCATGTAAAAAATAATAATAAAAAAAGCTGAAATACCACCATAATAAAGTGCTATTTACAAATCCAGAAAAATCCATTTTGTCTCCATAGAATTCTGCGAAATTTAAAAATTCACCAGTTTCAATACAGAGGCTGCACACAGACATTGACACCTACTATTCAAAGCTTCTTTGTCGGGCAACAGTATTTAAAAAAGAAAGTTGTCAGTATTTTAATATAAATTACAGTCTCCACATCTTTAGAAAAAAATGACAAAGCAATATTCACAGTAGCACATTTAGTGTCCTTCACTTAACTTTATGTGCACGCTGCAGTACCAATACACAGCTGAACAGCACAACTAAGTTCTCTGCTGATAATATTCAGTCTGCCATAGTGAAATTATATAAATTTGGGTGGAAAAATAAAACTGAAAAGACATAAATATTTTATATAAAAATCCCACTTCGGTATAGAACTCTGAGCAGTATATCACTCTGTTTTCAGATTAATAATGCAGCAGTATAGCTCTCATTGTGCTTCTGTTTATGTGCACCCAAAAAACCCTCTATAGCTTCACTATGATGAAAAAATTAAACAGACAAAACATAGCCGATTAGCTGTTGAAAAAAAAAATCAAAATGATTCATTTTCAGTATTGTAACTCTGGATTCACAACATCCATTTTAAGAGGACGAAATTAAATAAATATTATAAGGTGTGTACCCATATACACAAACACAAAAACGGTTTGAATTTTAATGACAATGTTCAGAAAAATTATGGAACATATCTCACTTTTCTACAGATATAGTTAATACATAGCTTTAATGAATATAAAATACAGAAGGTCTTCTGCTGTTCTTCATTTGCATCAGGTTTGATAAAAGATAGTAACATCTATAAATACTGATGAAAATAGATTTAGATGAAGTCTACAGTAATTTCCTGGCATAAGATATGAGTGAAAGTTAATGTCATTTTAAAGATAAACACGCATTTTTCATACCAATAAATAATGCTATAAATCCTGCTGTACTGGGTTGCAAATAACTTCAGCTGAATAAAACTGCATGACATGGGATTTACTTATCCTGTATGTTCACAGAAACAACTTGTTCTCTGACAGCACTCATTCTTGGCAATTTATTGCAGCTGTCAGCAGCCAATTTGTTCAGATTACTGCTATGCATAGAGGTGTAACAATCATGAGGATTTATTAGCTGATTATCGTAAAGGTGACAGTCAGGATCGCCTTCAGAAACACAGATGAAAAGAAAGTTAAATAATTACACGAAGATTAAAATCATTTCACCTTCATTTTGATCGTAGAATTACCTACATAAATGTATCACAGTATGTGTTTTTAATCACAGTAGCATATTGACTCAATATGGAAAAGAAATGATTTACACATAGCAAAAACATGTGAACATTAAACATACTCAGACAGAACACCATAC
>NW_026109899.1:0-5000 GCF_013377495.2 Cygnus atratus
GGCCCCAGGGCACCCCGGAGGACCCACCCTGGTGACCCGTGGTGGGCCCCCGGGCCCCAGAGCACCCACACCGGTGAAGCCCGACAGGTCCCCGGGCGCCCCGGGGGATACACCCCGGGGAACCCCGGCAGACCCCCGTTCACTACTGAGGACCCACCACGGTGACCCCCGGCGGGCCCGCAGGCGCCCCGGAGGACCCACCCCGGTGACCCCGGTGGGCCCCAGTGTGCCCTAGAGGACCCACTGCGGTGAACCCTGGCTGGCCCCCGTGTCCGGTGGAGGACCCAGCACGGTGATCCACAGTGGGCCCCCGGTCACCCCGGAGGACCCACCCCGGTGACCCCCGGCGGAACCCGGTCGCCCCGGAGGACCCAGCACGGTGACCCCTGGCGGGCCCCCGGTCGCCCCGGAAGGCCCAACCCGGTGACCCCCAGCGGGCACCTGGGCGCCCTGGAGGGCCCACCCCGGTTAGCCCCGGCGGAACCTCGGGCGCCCCAGAGGACCCACCCTGGTGACCCCCGGCGGGCCCCCGGGCGCCCCGGAGGACCCACCCCGGTTACCCCTGGCGGGACCCCAGGCGCCATGGAGGACCCAACCCTGTGACCCCCGGCGGACCCCCGGTCGCCCCAGAGGATCCACCCCAGTGAGTCCCGGTGGGCCCCAGTGCGCCCTAGAGGACCCACTGCGGTGAACCCCGGCTGGCCCCCGTGTCCCATGGAGGACCCAGCACGGTGATCCGCGGCGGGCCCCCCATCGCCCCTGAGGACCCACCCCGGTGACTCCCGGCGGGCCCCAAGTTGCTCCGGAGGACCCACCCCAGCAACCCGCGTCGGCCGCAGGGTGCCCCGGAGGACCTACCCCAGTGACCCCTGGTGGACCCTTGGGCGCCCCGGGGGACCCACCCCGGTGACCCCCGGCGGGCCCCGGGCGCCCCGGAGGACCCATGCTGGTGACCCCCGGTGGACCCACAGGCGCCCCCGAGGACCCACCCCGGTGACTCCCAGCAGGCCCCCGGCGCCGCGGAGGACCCACCCCAGTGACCCCTGGTGGGCCAACGGGCGCCCCGGAGGACAAACCCTGGTGACCCCCAGTGGACCCACAGGCGCCCCCGAGGACCCACCCCAGTGACCCCCGGCGGACCCCCGGGCGCAACGGAAGACCCACCCCAGTGACCCCCGGTGGGCTCACGGGCGCCCCGGAGGACCCACCTGGTGAAGCCTGACGCGCCCCAGGTAGCCCTCGAGAACCCAACCCGGTGACCCCCGGTGGGCCGTCGGTCGCCCCGGAGGACCCACCCCGGTGACCCCCGGAGGGCCACAGGGTGCCCCGGAGGTCCCACCCCGGTGACACCTGGCGGAACCCCGGTCGCCCCGGAGGACCCACACCGGTGACCCCCGGCGGGCCCCCGGTCGCCCTGGAGGACCCACCCCGGTAACCCCCGGCGGGCCCCCGGTCACCCCGGAGGACCCACCCCGGTGACCCCCGGCGGACCCCCGGTCGCCCCGGAGGACTCACCCCAGTGACCCCAGGCGCGCCCCCGGCTGCCCCGGAGGACCCATCCCGGTGACACCCGGCGAGCCCCCAGGTGCCCCAGAGGACCCACCCCAGTGACCCCCGGCAGGCCCCCGGTCGCCCCGGAGGAGCCACGCCGGTGACCCCCAGCGGGCACCCGGTCGGCTCGCAGGAGCCACCACGGTGACCCCCGGCGGGCCCACGGGCGCCCCAGAGGATCCACCCACGTGACCCCAGGCGGCCCCCGGGCGCCTCGGAGGACCCACCTCAGTGACCCCCAGGGGTCCCCCGATCCCCCCAGAGGACCCACCCCGGTGACCCCCAGCAGACCCCCGATCCCCACAGCAGACCCAACCCGGTGACCCCCGGCGGGCCACCGGGCGCCCCGGAGGACCCACCCGGCTGACCTCCAGCGGACCTCCTGGCGCTCCCGAGGACCCACCCCTGTGACCCCTGGCGGGTCCGCGGTCGCCCCGAAGGACCCACCCCGGTGACCCCCGGCGGACCCCCGGTTGCGCCGCAGGACCCACCCCGGTGACCCCCGGCGGGTCCACGGTTGCCCCCGAGGACCCCCCCCAGTGACCCTCGGCAGGGCCACAGGGACCTCGGAGCATCCAGCCTACTGATCCCTGCGGAACACTGGGCGCCCCTGGAGGATCCACGCCGGTGACCCCCGGCGGGCCCCTGGTCGCCCCGAATGACCAACCCCGGTGACCCCCGGCGGGCCCCAAGTCGCCACAGAGGACCCACCCTGGTGACCCCTGGTGGGCCCCCGGGCGCCCCGGAGGACCCACCCCGGTGACACCTGCTGAGCCCATGTGCGCCCCCGAGGACCCACCCCGGTGACCCCTGGCGGGCTCCCAGGCGCCCCAGAGGACCCACCCCGGTGACCCCCAGCGGGCCTTCTAGCGCCCTGCAGGACCCACCCCGGTGACCCCCGGAGGACCCCTGGGTGCCCCGAAGGACCCACCCCGTTGAACCCTGGAGGTCCCCCAGGCGCCCCCGAGGACCCACCCCGGTGACCCCTGGGGGGCCCCCTGTCACTCCGGAGGACCCACCCCGGTGACCCCCGGCAGGCCCCCGGTCGCCCCAGAGGACCCACCACGGTGACCCCCGGAGGGCCTACGGGTGCCCCCGAGGACCCAGTCCGGTGACCCCTGGCAGGCCAATGTGCCCCCCGGAGGACCCACCACGGTGACCCCTGGCGGACCCACAGGCGCCCTGGAAGACCAACGCCGGTGACCCCCCGCGGAACCCGGGCACCCCGGAGGATCCACCCCGGTGACCTCCAGAGGGAACCCGGCCACCCTGGAGGACATACCCCGGTGACCCCCAGCGGAACTCAGGGCGCCCTGGAGGACCCACCACGGTGATCCCCGGCGGGCCCCCGGTCGCCCCGGAGGACACACCCCGGTGACCCCCGGAGGGCCCCCGGGCGCCCCAGAGGACCCACCCCGGTGACCCCCAGTGGGCCCCCGGGCGCCCCGGAGGACCCACCCCGGTGACCCCCGGCGGGCCTTCTGGCGCCCTGTAGGACCCACCCCGGTGACCCCTGGCGGGCCCTCAGGCACCCCGGAGGACCCACCCGGCTGACCTCCAGCGGACTCCCGGGCGCTCTGGAGGACCCACCACGGTGACCCCCGACGGGACCACACGCGCCCCAGAGGACCCACCCCGGTGAGCCCCAGCGGGCCCCGGGTTGCCCCAGAGGATCCACCCGGGTGACCACTGGCGGACCCCCGGGCGCCCCGGAGGACCCACCCCAGTGACCCCCGGCGGGTCCCAGGTCTCCCCGAAGGACCCACCCCTGTGACCCCGGGCGGGTCCCCGGTCGCCCTGAAGGACCCACCCCGGTGACCCCCGGTGGACCCCCGGTCGCGCCGCAGGACCCACCCCGGTGACCCCTGGCGGGCCCACGGTTGCCCCCGAGGACACACCCTAGTCACCTCCGGCAGGGCCACGGGCACCTCGGAGCATCCAGCCTACTGATCCCTGCGGACCACCGGGCGCCCCGGAGGACCCACCCCGGTGACCCCCGGCGGGCCCCTGGTTGCCCCGAATGACCCACCTCGGTGACCCCCGGAGGGCCCCCAGTTGTCACAGAGGACCCACCCTGGTGACCCCCTGCGGAACCCAGGCACCCCGGAGAACCCATCCTGGTGAACCCCGGCGGACCCCCGGTCCCCCTGAGGACCCATACCGATGACCCCCGGAGGGCCTTCTGGCGCCCTGCAGGACCCACCCTGGTGACCCCCGGTGGACCCCTGGGCGCCCCGGAGGACCCACCCCGTTGAACCCTGGCAGGCCCCCAGGCGCCCCCGAGGACCCACCCCGGTGACCCTCGGGGGGCCTCCGGTCACTCCGGAGGACCCACCCCGGTGACCCCCGGCAGGCCCCCGGTCGCCCCTGAGGACCCGGCCAGGTGACCCCCGGCAGGCCCCCGGGACCCCCAGAGGACCCAGTCCAGGTGACCCCCGGCGGGCCCCTGGACGCCCTGGAGGACCCAACCCGGTGATCCGCGGCTGGCCCCCGGGCGCCTTGTGGACCCACACGGGCGACCCCCGGCGGGCCCCCTGGCGCCCCGGTAGACTCACCCCGGTGACCCCGGCGGGCCCCCGGGCGGCCCGGAGGACCCACCCCGGTGACCCCCGTTCGTGACCCCCGAATTACCGTTCCCATTGAAGCACCTCTCTGAGGAACTTCAATATACTCCCAGTGGAAACAAGCATCTCTGCACAGTACTCAAGCATCTCTCTGGAGCCGCCAAGTATCTCCAGAGGGGACTGAGGCATCTCCCTGGGGCACACAAGCATCTCCCCGGGACATTCAAGAGCTTGCCTGGAGCAAAGAGGTTTCTGCTTGGACAACCAAGCAACTCCCTGGGAAATCCTAGAGTGTCCCCTGAGAACTCCAACACATTTCAAGATTTCAACTCAAGGACATCCAAGCATCTCCCTGGAGTTCCAAGGCATTTCCACGGGAACACAAGTATACACCTGAGGTACCAATCTTCTCCCCAGGGAACCCAAACATCTTCCAGGAGGACCCACGCACCTCCCCACAGCACTCTAACATCTCCCTGGAGCATTGACAAAGCATCTGCATAGGTCATCCAAGAATATCTTTAAAGCACCCAGGAATCTCCCTCCTGCAATGAAGCACCTCTCTGGAGAAACCATACATTGCCCTGGGTCAGCCAAACACCTTCCTGGGTGCACCAGCATCACCCTGGGGAATACAAACACCTTCCTGGAGGACCCTTGGAGCTGCTGACAGTAACCAAGCATTTTCCCACGGCCCCAGGCACCTCCCAAAGGCACACAAGAACACACTTGTTGTACTCCAGCACCTCCCTGGAGCACACAGAAACTGCTCTCTGCAGTACTCAAGCATCTCCTGGGGCACCCAAGTGACCCCAGAGGAATAGAGCACCTTCCTGGAGAGCCCGAAGATATTCCCAGGGCACACAAGCATCTACCCAGGGTACA
>NW_026109900.1:0-5000 GCF_013377495.2 Cygnus atratus
GAAGCGGGGCAGAGCTCAAGATCGCCGGGAGCCGGGCACTCGCCGTGTAGACGGGGCTGCCGGCGGCGGACAGCTGCTGCCCTCGCGCACGAGCCCAAGCCGAACCGCAACCCCGAAGCCGACTCCGAGCCCAAGCCGCCCCGCCCGCCGCAGAGCCGGCCGTTGCAGGAGGCAAGGCAGCGCCCGCCCGCCCGCCCGCCTTCCTTCTGCGTCCCGGACGGGGTCCGGGGAAAAAACGCTGGAGCCCGCCGCGAGCTCCTCGCTCTGCTCCCTCCCGCGCGATCTAACTCCAACTCCCCGCCGGCCGGGAGGGGGCCAAGTGGCCGTGGCGGGTAGACCCGACGACCTCCTTGACGGCGGGGTAGACCTAGCGGCTCAATGAGGCGCGGGGGAAGTGGGGGGGGGGGGGAGGCGGGGGAAGGGGGTGGGGAGGAAGGAGGAAGGGTAAGTAGACCTGGTGGCTCCACGAGGCGGGGAGGGTGGGAGGGGCGGCTAGACACGGCGGCCGGCATCTGACGGCGGCCGTCTACGCACTTGGATGGCCACCTCCGCACCCTCCCCAGTTCTCCCTCCCCCTCCTCCGCCCTTTGCACCCTTTGCAGCGGGCGGGGCGGGGCGCCGGCGCAGTTCGAGAAGGCGAGGGCGCGGCCGCGGCCCCCGGCTGCCTCGGGCCACCGGTCGCTCTGACGTCAGAGGTTCTTGCTCGGCTGCGAGCGGCTCGCCACCTGTGCGACTCGGTGTGGCTGGCTGCCTGGCCGGTTTTCTTTAGCTGTTTTTGAAAATAAATATTATCGTTGCTGTTGTTGTTGTTGTTAATTATTATTATTATTATTAATAATTAAAAATATAATAATTAAATTATATAATATAATATTATATAATATATAATATATTATAATATATATAATCATATTTAATACATATAAAATATATATGTAACCATATATAATATATAATTATATATTATAACATATATATAATATATATATTTTTTTATATAATTATATATATAATAATATAATTATAACGTATAAGTACATATATAATATAATTATATAATATAATAAAAAAATATAAAAAAATTATTAATATTATTTATTATTTTCCGCTGTAGCTTTCGGAATCGTGTCATTACTTACCGTCTTTCGAAACCTCATCCCCCCCCCACCCTCCCCAGGCGAACAGCAGTGGAGCTCACCTGGCGGCTCGCCGGGCAGCAGGGGTCATGGAATAGACTTGGCTGGGTGGCCGACCCCCACGCCCCCACCTGCCAGCTCCAAAGGCACGGTTGGCGGGCTGTGGGGAGGCCAAATGAGGTGACCTAGCGTTCACGTGTGTGGAAACGCATCGATCGGCAAACTCGGTGGGACGGTCCGCAAAAGAAGGCTAGCACAGCAAAGAAGAGCAGAGCAGTGCAAAGCGAGGCAAAACAAACCAAAGCTCTGCAAGGAAAAACCTGGTGCCAAATCAGGCCTAGGAACGGCAAAGGAAAACAGCGCCAGGAAAAGCAAAGCAAAGCGGAGTAGGAACAGCAAGGCAGAGCAAAGAAAAGGAAATCGGTGCCAGCAATACAAACCAAATCAAAACAAGCAGCGCTAAGGAAAGCAAATCGAAGCAAGTGCAGGAAAAGCAAAGCAAAGAAGGGCCAGGAAAAGCAAAGCAAAACAGGGCCAGGGAAGACAAAGCACAGCAAGGCAAAACAAAGCAAAGCAGCACAAGGAAAAGCAAAGCGGTACCTTTTGTCCTTTGGGGAATCATGTAATGTCACTTAGCGTCCTAAAAAACTTCACCCAACACCATTCCCAGACGAATAGCAGCAGCGGGACCCACCTGGAGGCTCGACGGACAGCGGGGGATGCGGAATAGACCGTGCCTGCTGGCCAGGCCTCCTGCCCCCCCCCTCCCCGCTTTCCCCTCCACCCGACCCCCCCCCCCCCCCCCCCGCTTCCCGCTTGACCTGGCGGCTCCGGACGGTCGGACGCGCACGCCCCCCCCACATTCCCCCGCCGGCTCCGCGCTTGCCTCGCGGGCAGACCTGCCGACCGTTGGGGAGACGGAGGGACGCCGACGCGAGCGAGCGACAAAGACACGGCGGACGCTTCACCCGACGGCCCCCAACGACGATCGCCACGGAGGGCCGGCACATACACGTGCCGGCCCCGGCGGACGGAGGCGCGCGTCCCCGTTCGCGACCTCGACCGCGGGACCGCCCGGTCGTTGCCGAGCGGCGGCTACACCTGCCGGCCCCCGGCGGAGCGAGGCGCGCGCCTGCGTTCGCAACCTCGACCGCGGGTACACCGCGTCGTTGCCGAGCGACGGGTAGACCTGGCCACCCAACGAGGCGGCCCCCGTCGGAGCGAGGCGCGCGTCCGCGTCTTCGACGGCGGGTGCGCCCGGTCGTTGCCGAGCGCCGGGTAGAGCTCGCGGCCCCCGTCGGAGCGAGGCGCGCGTCCGCGTCTTCGACGGCGGGTGCGCCCGGTCGTTGCCGAGCGCCGGGTAGAGCTCGTGGCCCCCGTCGGAGCGAGGCGCGCGTCCGCGTCTTCGACTGCGCGTGCGCCCGGTCGTTGCCGAGCGCCGGGTAGACCTGGCCACCCCAACGAGGCGGGGGGGGGGGGCGGTAGACCTGGCGGCTCCTGTCGGAGCGAGGCGCGAGCCCGCGTCTGTGTGCCGCGTGGACGAGTCGGAGGGAGGCGCGCGTCTGCGTCCTCGGCTGTCCCGTGGAGAGCCGGCAGCCGGGCTCGCTCGCCCGCTCGCCAACGGGCCGCGGCGCTTCGGCTCATCACCTTGACGGCACGCTAGAGCCGGCGGCTCGAGGCTTGGGGGGGCTCGAGCCGTCCACTTCACGAGCGAGGATGACGCACATAGATAGAGCTGGCGGCCGTAGAGCTGCCTAACAGCGGCTGCCTACGCACTCTTCTGTACCCTTTCGCTTTCTCCCCCCGCGCTTCTGTTTGCTTCGGTTCCGTTTTGTCATTCCTTCGTTGATCGATTACATTGGTTTATCGATCGATCGATCGTTCGTTCGTTCGTTCAAAAATGCATCTGTTCTCATTCCCTCCCTTCCCTCCTTGCCACGCCGCTCTTCCCCGGCAGCCGAGAAGCGGGGCAGAGCTCAAGATCGCCGGGAGCCGGGCACCCGCCGTGTAGACGGGGCTGCCGGCGGCGGACAGCTGCTGCCCTCGCGCACGAGCCCAAGCCGAACCGCAACCCCGAAGCCGACTCCGAGCCCAAGCCGCCCCGCCCGCCGCAGAGCCGGCCGTTGCAGGAGGCAAGGCAGCGCCCGCCCGCCCGCCCGCCTTCCTTCTGCGTCCCGGACGGGGTCCGGGGAAAAAACGCTGGAGCCCGCCGCGAGCTCCTCGCTCTGCTCCCTCCCGCGCGATCTAACTCCAACTCCCCGCCGGCCGGGAGGGGGCCAAGTGGCCGTGGCGGGTAGACCCGACGACCTCCTTGACGGCGGGGTAGACCTAGCGGCTCAATGAGGCGCGGGGGAAGTGGGGGGGGGGGGGAGGCGGGGGAAGGGGGTGGGGAGGAAGGAGGAAGGGTAAGTAGACCTGGTGGCTCCACGAGGCGGGGAGGGTGGGAGGGGCGGCTAGACACGGCGGCCGGCATCTGACGGCGGCCGTCTACGCACTTGGATGGCCACCTCCGCACCCTCCCCAGTTCTCCCTCCCCCTCCTCCGCCCTTTGCACCCTTTGCAGCGGGCGGGGCGGGGCGCCGGCGCAGTTCGAGAAGGCGAGGGCGCGGCCGCGGCCCCCGGCTGCCTCGGGCCACCGGTCGCTCTGACGTCAGAGGTTCTTGCTCGGCTGCGAGCGGCTCGCCACCTGTGCGACTCGGTGTGGCTGGCTGCCTGGCCGGTTTTCTTTAGCTGTTTTTGAAAATAAATATTATCGTTGTTGTTGTTGTTGTTGTTAATTATTATTATTATTATTATTATTATTATTATTATTATTAATTAAAAATATAATAATTAAATTATATAATATAATATTATATAATATATAATATATTATAATATATATAATCATATTTAATACATATAAAATATATATGTAACCATATATAATATATAATTATATATTATAACATATATATAATATATATATTTTTTTATATAATTATATATATAATAATATAATTATAACGTATAAGTACATATATAATATAATTATATAATATAATAAAAAAATATAAAAAAATTATTAATATTATTTATTATTTTCCGCTGTAGCTTTAGGAATCGTGTCATTACTTACCGTCTTTCGAAACCTCATCCCCCCCCACCCTCCCCAGGCGAACAGCAGTGGAGCTCACCTGGCGGCTCGCCGGGCAGCAGGGGTCATGGAATAGACTTGGCTGGGTGGCCGACCCCCACGCCCCCACCTGCCAGCTCCAAAGGCACGGTTGGCGGGCTGTGGGGAGGCCAAATGAGGTGACCTAGCGTTCACGTGTGTGGAAACGCATCGATCGGCAAACTCGGTGGGACGGTCCGCAAAAGAAGGCTAGCACAGCAAAGCAGAGCAGAGCAGTGTAAAGCGAGGTGAAACAAACCAAAGCTCTGCAAGGAAAAACCTTGTAAGGAAAACAAAGCAATGTAGAGAAGGAAAAGCAAAGTAATGCCAGGAATACAAAGCAAAGATGAAAAAAGGAAAGCATGGCCTGAAAAAGCAAAACAAAGCAGGGCCAGGGAAGGCAAAGCAGAGCAAGGCAAAGCAAAGCTGCACAAGGAAAACTAAAACAGTGTCAGAAAGTCAAGGCAAAGTAAAGCAAAGTAAAGCAAAGCAGGGCCAGAAAAGGAATGAAAAGCAGGGATAAGGAAAGCAAAGCAAAGCATGGCCAGGAAAGGCAAAGCAGAGCAAGACAAATCAAAGCAAAGATAAGCAAAGCAAATGTAAGGAGCTTGAGGCCAGCCCTCCTGCCAGTTCCATGTGGCTGTGGGGGAAGGACCGGAGGGCCCTCTTGCCCTGTACAGCCGGCAGCCAGAGTCAGACAGTGGCTGTAC
>NW_026109901.1:0-5000 GCF_013377495.2 Cygnus atratus
GCGGTGTTCTTATCACCGGGAATCCAAAAGAATCTGTACTACTGTTGCTTCAATAAATGACAGCAGTCATTAACCTACTAGACTGAAGGTGTGTCATGCTATCTGTGCTCATGATAATTCAATATATTGAATGCGACTGGACTCAGTGCTGAAGTGGGTGTCGCTCAGAATCTAAGCCCAGCCGCCCCCAGCCCCTCTGATACCTGAGGACAAGCTGGAACGCAAGGGGGTTTAGGTCCTACCAAACTTCTTTACCATTTAACTTAACAAGTTATTACAGAAACCAACCAGAGAAGCGTTACTGGACCTGGTGCTCACCAATGCAGACAAACTCATTAAAGAGGTTAAGATTGGAGGCCGTCTGGGCTGCAATGACCATGCCCTGGTTGAATTTCTGATCTTGAGGAATATGGGCCTGGCAAAGAGCAAAGTCAGGACCCTCAGCTTTAGAAGAGAGAAATTCCAGCTGTTAAAGAACTAGTGGATGAGATCCCCTGGGACAGAGGAAATAATCAGAGCTGGCAACTTTTTAAGGACACTTGTCTTAAAGCACAAGAGCTCTCCATTCCCATCTGGGAGAAATCAAGCAGGGAAGGCAGGAAACAGGCATGGCTGAGCAAGGACCTGCTGGTCAAAGTGAGGTGCAAGAAGGAAATGCACAGGCAGTGGAAGCAGGGACACCTGGCCTGGGAAGAGTCCAGGTATGCTGTCCGGATGTGCAGGGATGGGATCAGGAAAGGTACAGATAGAACTGAGCTTGGCAAGGGGTGCAAAAAATAGTAAGAAGGGTTTCTATAGGTACGTTGCTCAGAAAAGAAAGACCAAGGAGAGTGTGCTCCCCCTGATAAATGTGAAGGGTGAACTGGTGGTGTGGTTTAACCTGGCCGGCAGCTCAGCACCACACAGCCGTTCGCTCACCCTGCCCCCTCCCTCTCTGGGATGGGGGAGAGAAACAGGAAAATGAAGCCTGTGGGTTGAGATAAAGACAGTTTATAAAGACAGGAAAATAATAATAATGACTATAATAGTACTACTACTAATAATGTGTATGAAACAAGTGATGCACAATGCACTTGCTCACCACCTGCTGACAGATGCCCAGCCTACCCCCCAACAGCCAGCCCCCCCACCCCCGCCAGCCACCCCTATATATTGTTCAGCATGACATCAGATGGTATGGAATACCCCTTTGGCCAGTTTGGGTCAGCTGTCCTGGGTCTGTCCCCTCCCAGCTCCTGCTGCACCCCCAGCCTGCCCGCTGGCAGGACAGAGCGAGAAGCTGAAAAGTCCTTGGCTTAGTGTAAGCACTGCTCTGCAACAATTAAAACATCAGCATGTTATCAGCGCTCTTCTCATCCTAATCCAAAACATAGCACCCTACCAGCTACTAGGAGGAAAATTAACTCTGTCTTAACTGAAACCAGGACAACTGGTAACAACAGACATGGAGAAGGCTGAGGTCCTCAACAACTTCTTGCACGCCTATTCAGGAGCTGCTAGAGTCTCCAGCAGTGACTTACGAATGGTGACCCATTCTGGCCCATCACCATGGTTGGCAGTGATAAGGCTTAATTCAAGGCCGTGTGCCATAGTGTTCTTCAAGGCGAGCTGTGGTTGTGTGGACAAGGGGAGCAGATAGTTTGGCAGGTGGGAAACTGGTTGATAAGGGAGTCAAAACCCAGATCTGGAGTCCCTCAGGGGACTGGTACTGGGACCACGATTGTTTGATGTCTGCTAATGGTCCCGGCTTCTCTCATGGGCACCTGGGTGCGTATGACCTCAAAACATTTGAAACTGGTGAATTCCCCTCTCCAAAGACAAAAAGGGGCTCCAGAGAGCCCCTGCTCCTGCACCCCAAGGTGCTTGAACACAGAAGGTCTCCACTTCTGTGCCTGTGCTGGGAAGGAGTGTGGTGAGGAAGAGGAGGGGAGGTGGGGATGGTTTCCCTGCTGTAGGCATTGGCTGCTCTGAATACCGATGGTCAAAGCTGGGATGACCTGGGGGCACAGCTCATGTGGGGAATAGAAATGTGGGGTGCTGGTGACCACAGTGTTGGGGCAGACCCTCACCTGCACCCTCAGCATCCAGAAAACACCAGGAGACAGCCAGGGTCCTCACCAGCCCGGAGAAGAAGCCCTCAAGCAGGACATGGGACAGGACCTGTCCCTTTCCTGGCTGTTGGGGATAGGACACTGCTCTTATCCTGCCTTTGTTTATGCCGTTGGGGTTTGATGATGAAATGTGCTTGTGACATGAGGCGCGGGGGCTCCACAGGCTTGGGAACTTGGGGAGTGGTGGACATGGGGGTTGCAGGACAGGGATGATCACAGGCAACCTGTGGGAGGCAGAATAGGGATGGTACCACCAGCCCCACACAGCAAGGATGGAGGTACTCTACTGCAGCACCTCCTGCAGAGATGATGCTCTTCTGGAGAGTCCTGCCACACTTGCAGGCTTCACAGAAATGGAGCCACAGCAGATCCAGAGGCTGTGATGACTTGTAGGGCTGTGCTGCACGTTGCAGGAAGCTCAGGCTGGGCTGGGGCTTTCTGTCCTGCCACCCTGGTGGCATTAGACATCAACAGGCTACCAGAAGCCACATGGTGGCTTTTCACTCTGCTCCTTGCAGGTGGGAACAGGTTTCACCTTGCCAAAGGGAAAAACCTCTCCGAAGCACTGAAAAACTCACGGGTTAAGCTAAGAACGGGGAGATCCCCCACCAGTTACTTGCATGGGCAAAACAGATGCAGCTTAGGTAAGATTGCTCTGATTTATTGCCAACGAATGACAGTAGAGTGCAGTGGGAACTAGAAATAAACAACAAACACATTCCCCCATCATCAATCTCATTTTGCCTCCTCCCCCCAAGGCAGTGCACAGGGATGGGGGAATGGGGGCTGCGGTCAGTCCATAACGCTTCGTCTCTGCCGCTCCTCCACAGTCACTCCCTGCCCCTGCTCCGATGGGGGGGTCCCTCCCCCGGGATGCCGTCCTTCCAACCTGATCCTGAGTGGGCTTCCCACAGGCAGCAGCTCTTCAAGATCTGCTCCATCACAGGTCCCCCACGAGCAGCAGCTCCCCCCAGACCCCCTGCTCCTGCTGCGGGGGCTCCTGTCCATGGGCTGCAGCTCCGGCCCGGGGCCTGCTCCTGCTGCGGGGGCTCTCCATGGGCCGCAGCCTCCTCCAGGCCACATCCACCTGCTCCAGCGGGGGCTCCTCCACGGGGGGGCTGCAGCGTGGAGATCTGCTCCATGTGGGACCCATGGGCTGCAGGGGGACAGCCTGCTCCACCAGGGGCCTCTCCACAGGCTGCAGGGGAATTTGTTCTTCATGCCTGGAGCACCTCCTGCCCTCCTGCTGCACTGCCCTTGGTGCCTGCAGGGTTCTTTCTCTCTCACTTTATCACTTTATCTCATTCCTGCTGCTGTCCCTTTTCTACCTGTCTAGAACTGCCTTGTCCCCAACATGGGGCACCCCCGGTCTCTTCTCACAGAGGCCACCCCCGCAGCCTCCCTGTGCTAAGGAAGCCCAATGCAAGGAGGGCTCCTTTTTTGTTGTTGTTGTTTGTTTGCTTGCTTGCTTTTTCTGAGGAGGAATTTGTGGGGCTTTTGTTGTTCGTTTCATTTCGTGCTTGTGGTTGCTTTCTAATGTCACAGCCAGTGACCATGTGAGATTTAAAGAACGAAGGGAAAGGGTGAGGGAAGGGAAGCAGAAAACTCCCTTTTGTCCCAGTGGCTGCTGCCTGGGGAAGGGGTGGTGGAGCAGGGTGCTGGGAAAGCAGAGGGGAGGAGACGCTCAGCTGAAGCACAGAAACAATGCCCCCTTCCAGGAAACCATGACGTGCTTTCCGCTTGCCTGAGCTGCGTCTCAGCAGGCTCCACCCGACACTTCATCTTCCAGTATGTATTTATTTGTACTTTGACCTGGATGCAGCATTTTGCAAAAGCCAGCAACTTATGCCCTTCTATATCTCCTGTGGTGCCTGACTTCTGGGAAGGAGGCACTGGAGATAACTGTGCGCCTCCACCCATGGGCAGTGTGGTGGGGAGTGGGAGGAGGAGACGTGCCAGAGGTGATTTTGTGCAGGCATTTCCCTACAGCGCAAGGGGCAAAGCTGAAATGGTGCCTGAGGGGCTGCAGGGATGGCACAAATAGATGCCCCCCTGCTGACAAGGGTCGCTCCTCCTGGCACGGGCTGAGCCACAGAACCGGAGCTGCTGTCTGTCAGCTTTTAGTCTGTCCCCAGACATCCCAAGCAGAGCCGGGATGGCTGCCTGAGCTAGGAAAAAAGCACGGGGCAGAGCAGAGGGAGGACATGGTGGCAGGGGGGTGTCCACTGCATCTTGCTGTGACGCTGTCTGTAGGCATCCTTATCCACACGCTAAGCATCTCTGCAAGGAGGATATATGCAGCGTACAAGGGTAAGAGCATTGTTTATTAGTTATCACCCGTAAGCGTGAGTTAGTACTTTACAAGCCGCTGTTAGCTTATTGGCAAAGTCACCGAAGCTGTAGGCCAGTTAGGAGGGACCAGGCTGCTGGTGGTGCTATCTCCCACCAGATTTATCATCAGACACCACCTGTGACTTCCAAAGAGGCAGCACAGTGAAATCTCTACCTCCATCCCTGATGAAAATCTCGCGTGGGAGGCTTTTGACAGCAAAGGTGTCTTCACTCACATGCCTTTGGAATAGGGTGGGGGATCTATATCGTCTACCTGGACTTTCAGGATTGCTTTCTCACTGTTGGACATCTTGGCTCTGACACGAATATTCCCCAAGGAGACCTCCAGGGTTTCATGCTCGGACTGTAGCTTGGCTCGCTGGAAGAGTGTGGAGCTGCTGTAAGGCTTGCTTTGCATCATACGGGAGAAGACTGCATTGAGGTTTCCCATGTGGTTCTCTGATTTGAAGAGCTCCAGAGCAAACTCGATGTTGTAAAGGATGTAGTCGAAGGGGTTGGAGAACATGATGGCCAGTGAGAAAGAGCTGGCCTTGCAGA
>NW_026109902.1:0-5000 GCF_013377495.2 Cygnus atratus
TTTCACTGCCTGCACTGAGAACTGCAGGGCAAGGCCTTGTCTGAGGGATGAGCCAGCGTGGAGGAGAAAGGTTTGGGTGGATAAAAGGAGCTAGCGCGAGACCTTGGAGGTGAAAGTAGGGTGCAGAAAGCTGACGCTCTGCAGAAGGGGAAAGGGTGGATGTCTCTGGAAGTGCACATCCAGCTCTGCTCCCACTCCAAGGACAACTCAAACAAATGCGGAGAACCATTGAGAAATAGAGAAAGTCCTCACTCCTCCATCTCACCTAGAAGAGGGGAACAGGGAATGTTTCTTGGTGCTTTCTTTGTCTCCAGTGTGTTAAAGAAGTGTAAAACACAGACTGTCCCCTCTACCAAGGCTGTACACAACACCAGGGGAAGGGTACTCGTCCTGTGAATCTCCAAACCTGGATGTCATCCTGATCTTCTCAGCAGCTCCTGAGGAGGAACACAGAGGAGGAACACATCCCTGTCCTTCAAGCTTCACCTGCTGCCTTTGAGACATTGTGTGGATGCAAAACACCTACCCTGCAGGTGATGCTGGTGTGTCTCAGATGCTTGGAGACCTCCTTGCTGAGGTTCACCGTGTTACACATGGTGTTGGCTTCACCGTCTGATTCACGTGGCTAGATGAGGGGCTCTTCCCCTTCTACATTTTCTTTTGTTGCCTCCTGAGAAGGTGGTTCCCCAGCTGATCTTGCTGCTAGCGGTGACACTCTAGGTTCTTGCTGTGTCCTCCCCGTGCAAGCCAGTCTGAAGACGGGTGGGCGAGAAGCTACTGGAGAAAGGGAAGAGTAGGTTTCCGTGATGTCCGTGGCCTCTTTCTTCTGTCAAGATCATCAGGGGAAGTGTTTAATGAAATCATTGTCCACTAAGACCCTGGGGCAGCCCAGTACCTCTCCCTTTCCCTTCAGCCCATCCTCTCCCTTTGCCATCATCTCGCATGCTTGCCTGATGCTCTCTCCCCTTCCTCTCTCCATCACCTACACAGCTATTGACCAAATGCCATGCTATTACTGTGCTGGAGAGCTGACAGGTGAAAGACGCTGCTGCAGGGAACCAGTTTTTGTGCTGAGACCTGCATCTCATTATGCAGCATCTCACCCCCCCTTAAATTATTCTTGGATCCTTCATGACTCCCAGTGCAGTTTCCCCTGGAGCAGGAGATTTCTCTGTGCATCAGACAAACCCATTTCTTTTCCCTCAGGACATTCTCTGCCTCTGGTGGTGGCTGCTGCTCTTCACCTTCAGGGCAGTATCTGCGATGCTGTATGGATTATCTGCGTGAAAAAAGTGACAGGAGCTACAAGACCACAGCTGGTCTCCAGATAAAGGGCTGGAACCTGGAGAGTTAACAAAACTAGCAGATGAAGCCAAAACACTTTGGAGGACTGGCTTCCTTGACAAAGAGAGGCAAACTGACCTCTCTTATCATCAGGCAATCAGGCGCTCAGACAGGACTGATGCTGGAGAGCATAGGGGAGCTGCTTATATATCTCCTTCTGCAAGGAGAGAATGAACAACCCCTGCCTGTCCCATCTCACCAGGAGGGCAGTCTCATAAGGTCCTCCCCTGAAATACGGAGCACCTTTTCCTTCCCTGCACACTGAGTGCCCTCTTCAGGAGTGACACCGCGTGGTATTTGCATGCACGGAGCAACACAAGAGCACGGTGAACAGAGGCAGCAGTTTGCACAGCAGGGCACAGGATTTTCCCGTGTTTCCAGTCCTAGCAGTGTACACTTCCTCAGGTATGGCCATTAAGTTGCAGGGTGTATTCCCAGCAGCTGCTGGAGTTAACGCATGAGCTGCCAGAGGTCTCAACCCAGACAGACCCTCTGATAGCAGATGGGGCCCGGCAGGTCTCAGGCCGCAAGGAGTGCACGGGCCTGCTCCGGGAGGCCGGGGCCGAGAGTCAGCTCTCCCGCAGGAGCTGTGGTGGTGTTGATGAGTTGTGTCACCAGGTCAGGGACGAAGCCAGAAGGTTGTGAAGCGTCCAGGAAGATGAACAAGAGATAGACAGGGTGTTCATGGAGACTGTACATATGCAGGAGTCCCAGCCCCGTGTAGTAGGGGAGTTGTCAGAGGGCCACATAAAGTGATCCATCAGAACACTATGGAAGAGGGCTGGAAGCTGGTCACTTCTCGTCCAAGGAGAAAGGCTCTTCCTTCTCCTGAAGACCTGGCACTGAGTGCCCTCCAGGCTGAGGAAGAGCTGGGCAAGACTTCAAGCGAGGCAGCCAGGCCGACAGGCCCTGCGCCTTGTGGGAACGCCCAGAAGAAGCGGTGGGTGATCGTTGTGGGGGACTCCATGCTTCAGGCTGTGGATATGAGGATATATATATGGATCTATCGGTATATCATATATAGATATATGATATATCCATGCTTGGATACGAGGTGTTTTGGAAAGACTGACAAAGGTTGTCCACGAGTCAGACTATTACCCTCTGTTGCTGGAGTGCAGCTCTGCAGAGAGGGACCTGGGAGTCCTGATGGACAGAAGGCTGACCATGAATGTTCCCATGTGGCCAAGAAGGCCAAGGGGATGCTGGGCTGCATTCAGAAGAGTGTTGCTAGCAGCTCAAGGGAGGTGATCCTGCCCCTCTGCTTGGCCCCGGGGAGGCCTCACCTGGAGTATTGTGCCCAGTTCTGGGCACCCTGGTACCAGAGGGACATAGAACTACCGGAGCGAGTCCAGAAGAGGGCTACAAGATGATCAGAGGACTGGAGCACCTGTCGTACGAGGACAGGCTGAGAGAACTGGGCCTGTTTAGCCTGGAAAAGAGGAGACCTAGGGGAGGCCTCATTAATGTATATTAATATCTGAGGGGAGGTTATGAAGAGACAGACACAGACACAGACACAGATTTCTAGGTTGGAAGAGACCTCAAGATCATCGAGTCCAACCTCCGACCTAACACTAAGTACTCCACTAAACCATATCACTAAGCTCTACATCTAAACGTCTTTTAAAGACCTCCAGGGATGGCGACTCCACCACCTCCCTGGGCAGCCCGTTCCAATGCTTAATAACCCTTTCGGTAAAGAAGTACTTCCTAACATCCAACCTAAACCTCCCCTGGCGCAACTTTAGCCCATTCCCCCTTGTCCTGTCACCAGGCACGTGGGAGAACAGACCAACCCCCACCTCACTACAGCTTCCTTTAAGGTAACTGTAGAGAGCGATAAGGTCGCCCCTGAGCCTCCTCTTCTCCAGGCTGAACAAGCCCAGCTCCCTCAGCCGCTCCTCGTAAGACTTGTTCTCCAGACCCCTCACCAGCTTGGTCGCCCTTCTCTGGACTCGCTCGAGCACGTCCATGTCCTTCCTGTAGCGAGGGGCCCAAAACTGAACACAGTACTCGAGGTGTGGCCTCACCAGAGCCGAGTACAGGGGGACAATCACCTCCCTAGACCTGCTGGCCACACTGCTTCTTATACAGGCCAGGATGCTGTTGGCCTTCTTGGCCACCTGAGCACACTGCTGGCTCATATTCAGCCGACTATCAACCAATACTCCCAGGTCCTTCTCGGCCAGGCAGCTTTCCAACCACTCATCTCCCAGCCTGTAGCTCTGCTTGGGGTTGTTGCGCCCCAGGTGCAGGACCCGGCACTTGGCCTTGTTGAACTTCATACAGTTGACCTCAGCCCATCGCTCCAGCCTATCCAGATCCTCCTGCAGAGCCTTCCTGCCCTCGAGCAGATCGACACACGCACTTAGCTTGGTGTCATCTGCAAACTTACTGAGGGTGCACTGGATGCCCTCATCCAGATCATCGATAAAGATATTGAAGAGGACCGGCCCCAGTACCGAGCCCTGGGGGACACCACTTGTGACCAGCCTCCAACCAGATTTGACTCCATTCACCACAACTCTCTGGGCCCGGCTATCCAGCCAGTTTCTAACCCAGCGAAGCGTACGCCAGTCCAAGCCCCGAGCAGCCAGTTTCTTGAGGAGAATGTTGTGGGGAACGGTGTCAAAAGCCTTACTGAGGTCAAGGTAAACCACATCCACAGCCCTTCCCTCATCCACCAAGCGCGTCACTTTGTCATAGAAGGAGATCAGGTTCGTCAAGCAGGACCTGCCTTTCATAAACCCATGCTGACTGGGCCTGATCGCCTGCTCGCCCTGCAAGTGCCGCGTGATGACCCTCAAGATAATCTGCTCCATGAGCTTTCCTGGCACTGAGGTCAAACTGACAGGCCTATAGTTCCCCGGGTCTGCCCTCCGGCCCTTCTTATAGATGGGCGTCACATTGGCTAGCCGCCAGTCAACTGGGACCTCCCCCGATAGCCAGGACTGCCGATAAATGATGGAAAGCGGCTCGGCCAGCTCCTCCGCCAGTTCTTTCAGTACCCTCGGGTGCATCCCATCCGGCCCCATCGACTTGCGCACATCCAAGCTCCTTAGCAGGTCGCCAACCATTTCCTCATGAATAGCAAAGGCCACATCCTGCTCCCCATCCCCTTCCGCCAGCTCAGGGCACTGGGTATCCAGAGAACAGCCGGTATTGCCGCTAAAGACTGAGGCAAAGGCGGCATTAAGCACCTCAGCCTTTTCTTCATCCTTAGTAACTAGGTTTCCCCTCGCATCCAGTAAAGGATGGAGATTCTCCTTAGTCCTCCGTTTCGCATTGATATATTTGTAAAAGGATTTTTTGTTGTCTTTAACGGCAGTAGCCAGGTTGAGCTCCAGATGAGCTTTGGCCTTTCTAATTTTCTCCCTGCACAGCCTCGCTACATCCTTGTAGTCCTCCTCAGCGGCCCGCCCTTTTTTCCAAAGATTATAAACCCTCTTTTTTCTGCTAAGCACAAGCCGCAACTCTCTGTTGAGCCAGGCCGGTCTTCTTCCACGCCGGCTCGTCTTTGGGCACGTGGGGACGGACCGCTCCTGTGCCGTTAAGATTTCCTTCTTGAGGAGCGCCCAGCCTTCCTGGACTCCTCTGCCCTTCAGAACCGCCTCCCAAGGGACTCGGCCAACCAGCGTCCTGAGCAGCTCAAA
>NW_026109903.1:0-5000 GCF_013377495.2 Cygnus atratus
TACTACTACTAATGAAATTACTTTGGTAAATTCCTTTCCTTGTGTTGCCAGTTTACTAACTGACATGCTCCAGAATGGACTTCTCTTTCCTCAGAGAATGCTTTATAATTCATTGGCTTTGGAAAAGACCTCACTCGTCCCTGAAAAACAGAAACACGAAATTAGCATTCTGACACACCTCTAGTCAGCATTAGTTACCTCTTCCCTGGCTTTCAAGTCCTCTTTCCCCGATAACGTATACAGGGCAGGAGACATAGCGTCTCCCACGTACTTCCAGTCTTCCTCTTTTCAAAGCTGAGTCCTGTCTCTTGAAGGTGCTGCCTGTTAAAGAAGTCAAATAACATTGTAAGCCCATATCCACAAGGGCTTGGTTCTCCTCTGCAGCTGAGGACACTCAGAAAAATTCAAATGAAGCAAATTCCTCACAAACGAAAGCAACAGGCATAGAGGGGGACCCAAGGTATGCCTTCCCAAGCCTTCCTCCAGGGAAGAAATTCCTTTTCAAGCATCCCCCAAGGATGATGAAGAAGAAAAAGAAGATCTTGCCATACAACCAAGGGAAGAGGGGATTCCAGACAGTTCAGGCTGTCCCGCTTTGCGCTGTGAAATAGCGCTGCCTGGGACACTCTGCACACTGGTAGCCTAGGGTCCAGGTGTTCCTCCAGACACCCTTCTTCAAGAAATATTTGCAATGGACAGGGGAAATGTAACCTCTCCCACAGTGTGACCAGAAAGGTGGAAATCTCTGGAGGAGCCCTTGTGAAGATACTGCTTCTAAGAAAGCTGGCCATGCATGACATCTTCCCAGCTGTGAAGATTAATCTGTTGAGCCTGCTGCGGGGCTCTGAGGTATGATGGGGTCCCAGGATGCAGAAGAAGGGACCCAGCAGTGCCCTTCTAATTCATCCCAAGACAAGTGTACTGCTCCCAGCCTCTCTGCCTCCCTTTGCCTCCCCACAGCATGAAGGAAGGCAGGCTGCCACGTGCATGGGGAGCAATCTTCCTTCTGCCTGGGACTGCCAGCTGAGGTGCTGCAGAGCTGATACCCACAAGAAAGTTTGGGGTGATGAATATCCATTGCTTACCATACGAGAGTGTATGTATGAATGTCCATGCATACCATACAGCCGTGGAGGGAAATCTCCCAATTACCTCTTCACCCCCTCCACCCCAGCCCCAACCAGCAGCATCTTCCTATGAGCACACTGTTTGAAAGCCTTCTGCTCCCAACAACACCAATACACTCTGCTGGAGAAGAATGTGCCTGATATTAAAGAGGTGTGCCCCTAGGACTGAATCCATCTTTCCTGAAGGCCATGCCTTCTGGTCTGCTCTGGAAGGGTTCTGCGGAAGCTTGCTCAATGGAGTAGACCTCCACAGAGGGTCACTTCTCTCCAGTCCGAATTTGTCCCAAGGAAAAGCATGGGACAAAAAAGAAGAATGGGATCCCGTGTACTTACTTGCAGGCTCAAGATTCATCCTAAGGTCTTGGACACTCTGAGACATTTTCTTGCCTCCTGGACAGAATATTTAAATGAAAAGACAGAAAAGAGGAAATTTAGCAAAGACCTTTCCCTAAGGAAGCACAAGAAACGATATGCACAGCTTTTGGGAAAAAAGCTACCCCTTCCCAAAGTCTAAACCTTCTGCTGTGGACTGGAAGTGTTTCTGTGGGTAACTTGCTCAGAAGAGTAAAGCCCACATGGTCAGGATGGCTAAGAGGCTGGTGCCATCTCAGGAATTTTTTTTTTTTATTGATCAAGGGGAAGTTTACTTGGCATCTCGCCTGATGGCTACAGAAGGGTCCCACCTTTCTCAAAGGGGGAAAGCTATCCTAGCCCAGGAGCTGTCAGGGCTTATTGAAAGGGAGATATGGATGAAATGAGGCTCAACAGAGATGAGCCTGGGGGAGCAATGACAGGGTTGGGGCTGAGGGCAGTGGCCCAACTGATGTGCATCTACACCAATGCACACAGCGTGGGCAACAAATGGGAGGAGCTGGAAGCCACTGTGCGGCGGGTGAACTATGACCTAGTTGTCATCACGGAAACGTGGTGGGACCACTCCCATGACTGGAGTGCTGCAATGGATGGCAATAAGCTCTTCAGAAAGGACAAGAAACAAAGGATGGGCGGTAGCGTGGCTCCCTATATTAGAGAGTGTTTTGATGTTGTTGACCTAGGGGTTAGGAATGATAAGGCAAAATCCCTGTGGGTAAGGATCAGGGGGATGACCAACAAGGCGGACATCTTGGTGGGGGTCTGCTATAGACCGCCAAACCAGGATGAAGAGAGGGATGAAGCATTCTATAAGCAGCTGGTGGAAGTTGTGCAATCACCAGTGCTTGTTCCCATGAGGGACTTCAACTTCCCAGACATATGTTGGAAATACAACACAGCCATGAGGAAGCAGTCTAGCAGGTTCCTGGAGCATGTGGAAGACAGCTTCCTGACTCAGCTGGATAGTAAGCCTACCAGAGGGGGTGCCCCACTAGACCTGCTGTTCACGAACAGAGAAGGACTGGTGGGAGATATGGTGGTTGGGAGCTGTCTTGGGCAGAGTGGCCATGAAATGGTAGAATATTCTTGGTAAAGTCAGGAGGGGCGTCAGTAGAATTGCTACTGTGGACTTCCAGAGTGCTGGGTTTGAACAGTTCAGGACAGTGGCAGGGAGGGTCCCTTGGGAGTCAGTCCTGAAGGGCAGAGGGGTCCAGGAAGGCTGGACGCTCCTCAAGAAGGAAGTCTTAAAGGCACAGGAGCAGGCTGTCCCTGTGTGCCGTAGTATGAGCCAGTGGGGAATAAGACCGGTGTGGCTGAACAGGGAACATTTGCTGAGTGTCTGGGAGAAAAAGAGAGTTTATGTCTGGTGGAAGAAGAGACTGGCAACTCAGAGAGAATACTAGGAAGTTGCCAGCTCTTTCCAAGAGCAATGGTTTCACGATACCAGGGTGAGTCCTTACTCATGACAGACCTCCACAGGTAACTTATCTGGACGTGTTCCACAACACCTACCTGTCCAGAGGGAGCAGCAAGTGCAAAAACACAGCTGGGAAGGGGTTGAGGAAGCCCGAGCTCTTGCTTCCCGCAGAGCTAGAACTATTTGCATTGTACAGGGAAGATGTGACCTCTCTCAGAGTGTGGCCAAAGAGATGGAAATCTGTGGAGAAGCCCTTAAGAAGATGCTACTTCTGAGAAAGCTGGCTGTGCTGGACACCTTCCCAACTCTGAAGAATAAGCTGTGGAGCCCCACATGGGACTCTGAGAAAGGATGGGGCTCTGGAATGCCGAAGAAGGGACGCAGCAGTGCCCTTCCAGTTCATCCAAAGAAAAGAGCACTGCTCCCAGCCTCTCTGCTTCCCTTTGCCTCCAGCCAGCATGCATGAAGCCAGGCTCTCACCTGCATGGGGAGTCATCTTCCTTCCGCCCGGAACTGCCAGCTGAGAAGCTGCAGAGCTAGCACCTGAAGGAGAGTTTAGTGTGAAGCATGTCCTTCTATTCCCTTGGCAGAGGAAGACCTGGCCTGGTCTCTTGCCCTGCTCATCAGAGGGAAATTCCGTATAGGGGTGTGACACTCCTCCTCACCATATAGCAGTGGAGGGAAAGCACACACCTGTTAACACACAGACACACAGACACACACACACGCGCGCACACACACACACACAGAGCAGGTTCTTTCTCTGAGCCAATCATTTGAAAACCTTCCGCTCCCTACTACAGCAATACACTCTGCTGGAGAAGGATGTGTCTGATGTTAAAGAGCTGTGCCCCTAGGATCAAATGCATCCCTTCCCAAAGTCTAAGCCTTCTGCTGTGGACGGGAAGAGCTTCTGTGGGTAAGTTGCTCAGAGGAGTAGACCCCACATGGTCACAGTTCTCTCTGCAGTGATCCATCCCACCCAAGATGTTCCCAAGGAAAATGGTGGGAAAGAGGAATGGGGTCCTGCATACTTACCTGAAGACTCAAAATTCTTCCTAAGGTCTTGGACACTCCAAGATATTTCCTTGTGTCCTGGGCATTGTATTCATATGAAAAGACAGAAAAGAGGAAATTTAGCAAAGACCTTTTCCCTAAGGAAGCACAAGAAATGATATGCACAGCTTTTGGGAGAGAACAAGTCATGTAGGCTGCCCTAGAATCACGGTGTTCTATGAGCCAAGGGCCTGATAGCAGCATTGTGGGTTTGGACCAATGTATCCTACCGTGGAGCCCCACTCATGCTCTCAGGGCCATGAGGCTGTCTAAACTGCCCCAGAGCCCAAGTGCAGCATCTTTGCTGGGAAGGTTTCAGGGGGCACACTCTGACACTTCCACTCCTCCCAACCTGCACAGGGATTGCTCTGCTTTCTCCCGTCTCCTCTCAGCAGGTAAAAGGCAACTCGACTTCATGCCCTGGAAGGTTCTGGAGGAGTAAGTTGCATTTGTCCAGCCTTGGCTTGAGACTTTGTTTTTTTTTGCCTTTTTTCTACCAAGTGACATAGGTGTTCAGAGTGGGAAGGACCTTGGAAGGTCTTTAGCAGTGTCTGCTGCTGAATCCGGGGTCTACCCTGAGGTCAGATCAGACATCTCAGGGCTTCTGTTGAGTGGGTTCTGAACTCTTCCAAGAAAGGAGAGGTCAGGTGTGCATCTTCAGCCCTGCTGCAATGGGGTAGGCCCACAGTCATCTGAGAGCTGGGCCAGTGTTAATCCCAATTGCAAATGAAAGGAAACTGAGGAACTCTCCAATACAGGACAATTTTTTGTGTCTGTGTGCTTGTGCTTGTGTGTGTGTGATGAGGGTGGTAGAATTGAGAAGAGAGGGAAATGGAACCTGCAGATCTGGTCCCCCTTGGCAGACTGCAAAGAAATCTCTGTGGAGATGGCATGTAGCCCTGACAGAAGGAGCAGGGCTACTGTCGGGATTAGGACCCAGTGTTGCAGAAATGAGTACTCTGTCACTCCTAGTTACCTCTTTCCAGATTTTCTGGATCTTCTTCCCCCTTGGTCAGCTTGGAGTAGTG
>NW_026109904.1:0-5000 GCF_013377495.2 Cygnus atratus
AGCCCCACATGGGACTCTGAGAAAGGATGGGGCTCTGGAATGCCGAAGAAGGGATGCAGCAGTGCCCTTCCAGTTCATCCAAAGAAAAGAGCACTGCTCCCAGCCTCTCTGCTTCCCTTTGCCTCCAGACAGCATGCATGAAGCCAGGCTCTCACCTGCATGGGGAGTCATCTTCCTTCCGCCCGGAACTGCCAGCTGAGGAGCTGCAGAGCTAGCACCTGAAGGAGAGTTTAGTGTGAAGCATGTCCTTCTATTCCCTTGGCAGAGGAAGACCTGGCCTGGTCTCTTGCCCTGCTCATCAGAGGGAAATTCCGTATAGGGGTGTGACACTCCTCCTCACCATATAGCAGTGGAGGGAAAGCACACACCTGTTAACACACAGAGACACAGACACACACGCGCGCGCACACACACACACACAGAGCAGGTTCTTTCTCTGAGCCAATCATTTGAAAACCTTCCGCTCCCTACAACAGCAATACACTCTGCTGGAGAAGGATGTGTCTGATGTTAAAGAGCTGTGCCCCTAGGATCAAATGCATCCCTTCCCAAAGTCTAAGCCTTCTGCTGTGGACGGGAAGAGCTTCTGTGGGTAAGTTGCTCAGAGGAGTAGACCCCACATGGTCACAGTTCTCTCTGCAGTGATCCATCCCACCCGAGATGTTCCCAAGGAAAACGGTTGGCAAGAGGAATGGGGTCCTGCATAATTACTTGAAGGCTCAAAATTCTTCCTAAGGTCTTGGACACTTTGAGACTTTTTCTTGCCTCCTAGATAGAATATTTATATGAAAAGACAGAAAAGAGGAAATTTAGCAAAGACCTTTTCCCTAAGGAAGCACAAGAAATGATATGCACAGCTTTTGGGGAATAACAACTCACGTAGGTACCCTATGAACCAAGGGCCTGATAGCAGCATTGTGGGTTAGGACCAAAGTATCCTACCGTGGAGCCCCACTCATGCTCTCAGGGCCATGAGGCTGTCTAAACTGCCCCAGAGCCCAAGTGCAGCATCTTTGCTGGGAAGGTTTCAGGGGGCACACTCTGACACTTCCACTCCTCCCAACCTGCACAGGGATTGCTCTGCTTTCTCCCGTCTCCTCTCAGCAGGTAAAAGGCCACTCGACTTCATGCCCTGGAAGGTTCTGGAGGAGTAAGTTGCATTTGTCCAGCCTTGGCTTGGGACTTTGGTTTTTTTTGCCTTTTTTCTACCAAGTGACATAGGTGTTCAGAGTGGGAAGGACCTTGGAAGGTCTTTAGCAGTGTCTGCTGCTGAATCCGGGGTCTACCCTGAGGTCAGATCAGACATCTCAGGGCTTCTGTTGAGTGGGTTCTGAACTCTTCCAAGAAAGGAGAGGTCAGGTGTGCATCTTCAGCCCTGCTGCAATGGGGTAGGCCCACAGTCATCTGAGAGCTGGGCCAGTGTTAATCCCAATTGCGAATGAAAGGAAACTGAGGAACTCTCCAATACAGGACAATTTTTTGTGTCTGTGTGCTTGTGCTTGTGTGTGTGTGATGAGGGTGGTAGAATTGAGAAGAGAGGGAAATGGAACCTGCAGATCTGGTCCCCCTTGGCAGACTGCAAAGAAATCTCTGTGGAGATGGCATGTAGCCCTGACAGAAGGAGCAGGGCTACTGTCGGGATTAGGACCCAGTGTTGCAGAAATGAGTACTCTGTCACTCCTAGTTACCTCCTTCCAGATTTTCTGGATCTTCTTCCCCCTTGGTCAGCTTGGAGTACTGCTCCTGGTCTCCCTTATGGGAATGGACTTGTCTTCCTTGGCGGAAGAATTGTTCTCCTTTAAGGGTGAAGCCTGAAAAAAAGAAACCATAGCACCAAGGTAAACGCTTCTCCACAACCATAAGAGTCTCCTGTCCATGGTGTGAAACTCTGAGGAATGAAAACAAACAAATAAACAAACAAAAACACACACACACACACACAAAAAAAAAAAAAAAACAAACAAGTATTTTCAAGCAAAAGCAATGACCATGCCTGAGGACGCAGGTCTCGGTAATCCTAGGTCTTCCTTGAGCTAAGAGCGTGTCTTTGCAGGCAGGCCTCCTGGAGAGGACAAAGGCAGGAAAAAACTTGCCCTCCATGCCAGTGTGGATGGAATTCAGTGCAGACCAGGCTGCCCTGGTGTGACCTACTGCTGGCCTAACCTTGCATAGTGTTATTATAGACACCCTTCTGCTAGGCACCGTGTGCTACCCAAGACAGCTGCATGGGTTTGCAGCGTACGATAAAGAAATTCTTCCAGGCCTTTGGGAGGGGCATTATGTGGGATGGTGAAAGGGACAGACAAAGAGGAGAGGTCAAATTCACCAGGCTTCTCTGCCAAGGCTACCTAATAATTCACCCATTGTTAGGCGGATTCTACTGATGTCCAGAGATATCTGACACTTGTCTTTCATCTGATATGCCTTAGGAGCTAGAGCTCTTCCTTGCCTTTGGTGTTCTTTTTTGGCAGGTGGTCCTTCTCTGAGGGTCTGTCGTCCTCCCATGGGTGTTCTCCAGGTGCATGGTCATTCCTGACTCATGCCCAGAGGAAGCTGAACACCGAGGGGGGATGTGGTTGTGTGCTTAGAACAGCTGATACGGAAGGCTTACTGTGCTCTTTCCAAGAGCAATGGTTTCACAAGGCTGGGGGTCGGCCTTTAGCATGACAGACTTTCACAGGCTCCACGTATCTGGCAGTGCCTCACACCAGCTGCCAGGCCAGAAGGAGCAGCAAATGCAAAAATACAGCCAGGAGGGGGCTGAGAATGCCCAAGCCCTCTGTGCCCACAGAGCTAGTACTATTTGCATTGGACAGGGGAGACGTGACCTCTCCCAGAGTGTGGCCAAAGAGGTGGAAATCTCTGGAGAAGCCCTTGTGAAGATGTTCTTTCTGAGAAAGTTCAATGTGCTGGACACCTTGCCAGCTCTGAAGAAAAAGCTGTGGAGCCCCACGAGGTAAGATGGAACACTAGAAGGCAGAGGAACGGACCCATCACTGCCTTTCTAATTAATCCCCAGACAAAAGCGCTTGTACCAGCCCCTCCACTTCCCTTTGCCTCCAGCCAGCATGCATGAAGCCACACTCCTATGTGCGTGGGGAGTTGTCTTTTTTCCACTTGGGACTGCCAGCTGAGGAGCTGCAGAGCTGCCACCCTCAAGAGAGTTAGGGGTGAAGAATATGCATTGCTTACCATACGAGAGTGTATGTATGAATGTCCACCCTTACCGTACAGCAGCGGAGGGAAATCTAACAATGACCTGTTCACCCCTTCACCTCCTCCCCCAGTCTGCAGCATCTTCCTTTGAGCACATTGTTTGAAAGCCTTCTGCTCCCAACAACAGCAATGCTCTCTGATGGAGAAGGACATGCCTGATGTTAAAGAGGTGTGCCCCTGGGACCAAATCCATCTTTCCTGAAGGCCATGCCTTCTGGTCTGATCTGGAAGGGTACTGCGGAAGCTTGCTCAGTGGAGTAGACCTCCACAGGGGGTCACTTCTCTCCAATCTGAGATTCTCCCAAGGAAGACCGTGGGCAAGAGGAATGGGATCCAGCATACTTACTTGAAGGCTCAAGATTCATCCTAAGGTCTTGGACACTCTGAGACATTTTCTTGCCTCCTGGACAGAATATTTAAATGAAAAGACAGAAAAGAGGAAATTTAGCAAAGACCTTTCCCTAAGGAAGCACAAGAAATGATATGCACAGCTTTTGGGAAAAAAATCCATCCCTTCCCAAAGTCTAAGCCTTCTGCTGTGGACGGGAAGAGCTTCTGTGGGTAAGTTGCTCAGAGGAGTAGACCCCACATGGTCACAGTTCTCTCTGCAGTGATCCATCCCACCCGAGATGTTCCCAAGGAAAATGGTGGGAAAGAGGAATGGGGTCCTGCATACTTACCTGAAGACTCAAAATTCATCCTAAGGTCTTGGACACTCCAAGATATTTCCTTGTGTCCTGGGCATTGTATTCATATGAAAAGACAGAAAAGAGGAAATTTAGCAAAGACCTTTTCCCTAAGGAAGCACAAGAAATGATATGCACAGCTTTTGGGAGAGAACAAGTCATGTAGGCTGCCCTAGAATCACGGTGTTCTATGAGCCAAGGGCCTGATAGCAGCATTGTGGGTTTGGACCAAAGTATCCTACTGTGGAGCCCCACTCATGCTCTCAGGGCCATGAGGCTGTCTAAACTGCCCCAGAGCCCAAGTGCAGCATCTTTGCTGGGAAGGTTTCAGGGGGCACACTCTGACACTTGCACTCCTCCCAACCTGCACAGGGATTGCTCTGCTTTCTCCCGTCTCCTCTCAGCAGGTAAAAGGCAACTCGACTTCATGCCCTGGAAGGTTCTGGAGGAGTAAGTTGCATTTGTCCAGCCTTGGCCTGGGACTTTGTTTTTTTTGCCTTTTTTCTACCAAGTGACATAGGTGTTCAGAGTGGGAAGGACCTTGGAAGGTCTTTAGCAGTGTCTGCTGCTGAATCCGGGGTCTACCCTGAGGTCAGATCAGACGTCTCAGGGCTTCTGTTGAGTGGGTTCTGAACTCTTCCAAGAAAGGAGAGGTCAGGTGTGCATCTTCAGCCCTGCTGCAATGGGGTAGGCCCACAGTCATCTGAGAGCTGGGCCAGTGTTAATCCCAATTGCAAATGAAAGGAAACTGAGGAACTCTCCAATACAGGACTATTTTTTGTGTCTGTGTGCTTGTGCTTGTGTTTGTGCTTGGCTGTGTGTGGCGGAGGTGGTAGCACATTGTTCCAGCTACCCTTAGTTCTGATAAGAGGGGAAAATGTGACCTGCAGAACTGTGGGGAGGGGACATCACCTCCCTCTGTAAACTTCAAAAAAATCTCTACAGAAATGTCACATAGCTCTGACATAAGGAGTGGGGCTAACCTTAGGATGAGTTCTGAGGATTGCAGAGACGTGTACTCTGTCACTCCTAGTTACCTCTTTGCAGACTTTCTGGATCTTCTTCCCCCTTGGTCAGCTTGGAGTAGTGCTCCTGGTC
>NW_026109905.1:0-5000 GCF_013377495.2 Cygnus atratus
TTTAATTAAATTATCCTTATCTCAACCTGTGAGCCTTTTTCTTTCCATCATACGTTCTTCTGCCCCTCTTCTTTTGAGGAGAGGAAGTGAGAGAGTGGTTGTGGTGGAGTTTAGCTGCCCAGCAAGGTAAAACCACCACAGTCCTTTTTGGCACCCAACATGGTGCTCAAAGGGTTGAGATAACAGTAGATTTGACCAGAGCACTTTAGAGGGAATTTACAATTGTCATACTTAGTTAACGATAGTCACAATATTGTCTGCTTTGCTCCTAATATTCTTCTGTGATCCTGCTTTATATGGTCTGTAACATGTACTTCCTTTTACTATGTATCAGATCTGAGAGTTTGCTAAAGGCTGTCTGTTTTTTCAGATCACCGTGCTTGAGCCTAATCTTGTATTTGGGCCTTGAATTTGCTATCTTCTCTGTACTTTGGTACTGTCTGTTGGAGAATATTAACAACTACACTCTTCTTTCTCCTCTGGAAGACAGTTTGTGGATGATATCAGGAATGGTACCTCATCCTTCTTTTCCCATGGGCTAATTACAGTAGCTTTAGAGTTTTTGAATGTCCATGGGTAACCAACATAGATCTCCAGAATGTGTTTCCGTTAATGTTAAACAATTATTTAAGACGACCACCCAGGAATCTACCCTGAGACAGCGTGGTGGTGGGTGGCAAGGTGTGTGGGAAGATATGGGCAGGTACCTGTCACGGTTGTCTTCTCTGATGGTTTTGAACTTCACCCCTGCACAAGTGTGAAATCCTAAAAAACTGATCAAATGTTTGAAAGATGTATGCCCTGACCCTGGCAATGTCAGAGAACTCCAGGTTGCTGCACTGTGCTGGGGCCTGGCCTGCGCCTATCAAACTGTAATTAACACCATCCAGCACCCTCAAGGGAAGGAGGAGGTCACTGAATCTGATGACCAGATAACACACACTGTGGCTAACCCAGAGGGCCAGCTGTCGACGGTATCAGTTGCCCCCATAGTCAAGGCAAAACAATGGAAGCAGAGCAACTGGCAGGGCAGAGGTAAACGCATCTGGGCAGCTGCGCTGTGGCAAGACCTTGCTGCCGAGTGGAAGACGTTGATGTAAAAGTATGTCCTGTAGATGTTCACATGCCAAAGAATTGTGCCACTGAAGAACAACAGAATAACAAAGAGGTGGACCGGGCTTTGAAACTTGAAGTGGCTCAGGTGGACCTGGACTATGGAAGTAGGGGTGAGCTGTTTGTAGCTTGATGGGCCCATGAAAGATCAGGACTTCTGAGGAGGGACTCCACATACAGATGAGCTTGTGGTCAAGGGGTGGACCTGACCACGGAGGCAATAACACAGGTCACCCATGAGTGTGAAACCTGTGCTGCAAGCAAGCAAGCCATGAGAGTAAGGCCTTCTGTAAGGCTTTTGACACAGTCTCACATGACATCCTGACTTCTAAATTGGAGAGATATGGATTTGAAGGGTGGACCATTTGGTGGATAAGGAATTGGCTTGATGGACGCACCCAGAGAATAGTGGTCAATGGCTCTATGTCCAGGTGGAGGTTGGTGATGAGTGGTGTCCCTTAGGGGCCTGTCTTGGGACCGGTGCTTTTCGGTATCTTCATCAATGGCATAGATGATGGGATTGAGGACACCCTCAGCAAGTTTGGAGATGACACCAAACGGAGTGGTGCAGTTGATACAACAGAAGGAAGGGATGCCATCCAAAGGGACTTGGATAAGCTTGAGAAGTGGGCCCACGTGAACCTAATGAGGTTCAAGTCCAAGCGCAAGGTGCTGCACCTGGGCCAGGGTGATCCCACGCATGGGTACAGACTGGGAGAAGAACTCATTGAAAGCAGCCCCGCGGAGAGGGATTTGGGGGTTCTGGTGGATGAGAAGCTCGACGTGAGCCAGCAGTGTGCAAGTGTGCGCTTGCAGCCCAGAAGGCCAACTGCATCCTTGTCTGCATCAACAGAGCAGTGGCCAGCAGGTTGAGGGAGGTGACTGTCCCTCTCTACTCTGCCCTTGTGAGGCCCCACTTGGAGTACTGCATCCAGGTCTTGGGCTCCCAGCACAAGAAGGATGTGGAGCTGTTAGAACAGGTCCAGAGGAGGGCCACAAAGATGATCAGAGGGCTGGAGTACCTCTCCCATGAAGAAATGCTGAAAGAGCTGGGGATGTTCAGCCTGGAGAAGTCTCTGTGGAGATCTCATTGTGGCCTTCCAATACTTAAAGGGTTGTCAAAAAAGGATGAAGAAGGACTCTTTACACATGTAGATAATGATAGGACAAGGGGGAATGGTTTGAAACTGAAAGAGGGGAGATTTAGATTGGATGTTAGGAAGAAATTCTTTATTCAGAGGGTGGTGAGGCACTAGAACAGGTTGCCCAGAGAGGTTGTGGATGCCCAATCCCTGGAAGTGTTCAAGGCCAGGCTGGATGGGGCCCTGGCAAACCTGATCTAATGGGTGGCATCCCTGCCTATGGCAGGGGGGTTGAAACTAGAAGATCTTTAGGGTCCCTTCCAACCCAAGCCATACTATGATTCTATGATTCTCTGATTTCTATGGTGAGGCCTGGCAAATTGACTATACCGGGCCACAGCCACAAACCCGCCAAGGCAAGTGCTACGTACTCACCATGGTAGAAGCAACTACTGGGAGGCTGGAAACACACCCAGTAAACTGTGCCGGGCTGAACACAGTGGGGGAGCTAGTCCTCCCTGCACAGCACGGCAGTTTGCACAGGAGTATGTGCAGGGAGAGTGCTGCCACTCTGCTAGTGCAAACAGTGGCTGTGAAATGCTCACAGGGAGCTCCAGTCGTGGTATCCTGTCAGCAGAAATCCATGTTCTCTGCTTCCCCTGCAACCTACTGGAACCAACACAGCCACCCAGACAGAGGGTCCCCTACTCTCTCACCATCAGGGAGAAGGAGTGGATCCAAGTGGATCTAAACAAACCAACCAACTCTACAATGAATAGAAATATCCGAAGGGTGGGTGTCAAGAGGATGGAACCAGACTCTTTTCAGTTGTGCCCAGTGAGAGGACTAGAGGCAATGGGCACAAACTGAAGCACAGAAAGTTGCATCTGAATATGAGAGGGCACTTCTATACTGTGAGGGTGAGAGAGCACTGGGACAGGTTGCCCAGAGAGGTTGTGGAGTCTCCTTTGAAGATATTCAAAACCCGCCTGGATGCCATCCTGCGCAGTGTGCTCTAGGTGATCCTGTTTGGCAGGGGGGTTGGACTAGATGATCTTCAGAGGTCCCTTCCAACCTCAACCATTCTGTGATTCTGTGATTCTGTGAGCAACTCCTGTGGGAGGTGCAGCCAGGTAGAAGAATTGCTCAGCAAAAGAAGTAGATCTAAGAGTGTAGTGGATTTACGTGGCAAGGTTTTGGTAGCGGGGGGCTGCAGGGGTGGCTTCTGTGAGGAGAATCCAGAAGCTGCCCCATGTTAGCTAAGGGCCAGTTTCAGCCAGCTCCAAATTGACCTGCCACTACCCAGAGCCGAGTCAATACAAGATGTTGTTTGCACCTCTGTGAGAGCAGATTTAAGAAAGGAGGAAAAAAACTGCTGGGGAACAGCAGCTGGGAGAGAGAGAGGAGTGAGAAACTGGTGCCAAGGTCAGTGAAGAAGGAGGGCAGGAGGTGCTCAAGGCACCGGAGCTCAAGTTCCCCTGAAGCTTGTGGAGAGGCCCCTGGTGGAGCAGGCTATCTCCCTGCAGCCCATGGGTCCTACATGGAGCAGATCTCCATGCTGTAGCCCATGGAGAGGAGCCCACGCAGGAGCAGGTGACCTGTCAGGAGCTGCTGCCCGTGGGGGACCCAGGTTGGAGCAGTTTGCTCCTGAGGGATGGACCCCGTGGTATGGACCCATATCTGGAGCAGTTCTTGAAGAGCTGCTGCCTGCAAGAAGCCCACGTCGGATCAGTTTGGGAAGGACGGCATCCTGTGGGAGGGACCCCACATTGGAGCAGGGGACAAAAGTGACCGTGAAAGAGTGGCAGAGATGAAGTGCTCTAGACTGACCTCAGCCCCCATTCCCCCATTCACCTGCACTGCTCGGGGGGAAGAGGTGGAAGAGGGTGGATGGGAGGGAAGGCATTTTTGGTTTCTTTCCTTTGTCTCTCACTTCTCTAGCTTGTTAGTAATAGGCAATAAATCTTACTATCTCCCTACTCTGAGTCTGTTTTGCCCATCACGGTAATTGTTCAGTAATGTCCCCATCCTTATCTCAACCTGAGCACTTTGTGTTGTATTTTCTCCCCCTTCCTATTTGAGGAGGAGGACTGAGAGAGTGGCTGTGGTGGAACTCGGCTGCCCACCCGAGTAAAACCACCACACAGGGTCTCCGTGTGCTCACGGCTGGGTGCACCCAGAGCCTGCCAGAAGCAAGGCCTGACCCCTTTCCTGGCATCTGCCAGCCACCGCTTCCCTGGGAAGGGATGGGGGATAGCAAAGGGCAATTGGGACAACTAGGGCATCCACGCTTTTGCCTTCTACGTGCCTGAGGTGTATCAGGACTCCTTGTGGGGCCATGAGTGTGTCACCCTCGTGTCAGGGTGGCAGCAAGCACAAGGGCAGCAGGCTCTGCCAGGCTGGTGACTTGCGTGCGCAGGGAGGAGTGGACTTTGCGCAGCCCAATGCCAGTGGCTACATTCAGTAGCCCCAGAAAGCTGTCAAATGAGTGGGAAACGAGGGTATGTGAGCTGTACCTGGGCCAGCAGGGAGTCTTGCCAAGAGCTTGTGTTTTCTACTTGGCTGGGACCAACTGTGTTTTCTGGCTGGCTGGGACCGTTTGGGCCCAGCCAGCCAACCAAGCTTTTACCCATCGAAGAGTACATTTGTCCAAGCCATGAACAGCCAGTTTCTCCAGGAGACTGCTGTGGGAGCTGGATGTATTCGAAAGTGTAGGAGACCTGCACGTGATGCGAATGATATGGAATAAGGGGTGGAAAATTGTCGCGATTTTGGCTGGGATTATGTTAATTTTGTTTGTAGAGT